>NC_041387.1:631977861-631992468 GCF_002162155.2 Triticum dicoccoides
CGTGGGCCCACTGCCGCCCGGCCGCGCCTTGTCCCCCCCGTGTGCGTGTTGCTGCTACTGCCTCACACCCGTTGCCGGCTGCACGTGGCCTCGCCTGCACTGCTGCTCCGCCTCGCCTCTGCTCAAACGGCCGCCGTGGCTCCATCCGCCGCTGCTCAGGTGGCTCGCCGGAGCCCCTCCACCATGGCTGCCGACAAGACAGCGCGCCCGGGTTCAAGCGACCCGGCGCCCGCAACCGCGCCCATTCGGGCGACAACCGTTGCCCCAGCGCCCAAAACCCGTTAAGGCCCCCTCGGCCTATGACATATGGGCCCCGCCCCAGAACGTTTATAAAAAAAAGAATTTAAATATATATATAAATAAATAAATAATTAACTTAATTAACTCTGATTAAATTAACTAATTATGATTAATTAACCTAACGACTAATTAACCTAATTAACTACTGCTAATTAACTAACAGAGTATGACAAGTGGGACCCGCGCGTAAGTTTGACTAAGTCAACAGGACTGTTGACTACTGACTGGACCTGCTGACTGTGCTGTTGACCCAGTCAATGGCCCCATTTTTCAGTTTGACTAAGTCAATCTCTGTTGACTGCTGATGTCAACATGACATCATGCTGATGTCATTAATCCAATTTCTAATTAAATTAAAGGATTAATTAAATTCCAGAAATTAGTAAATCTTTAGAAAATCATATCTTTTTATTCGTAACTCGGATTAAATTATTTTCAACATGAAAGTTGCTCAGGACGACGAGATGAATCTGGATACACAGCCCATTCGTCCGCCACACATCCCTAACCTATCGAACTCGCAACTTTCCCCCTCTGGTTCATCTGTCCAAAAACGCGAAACACCGGGGATACTTTCCCGGATGTTTCCCCCCTTCACCGGTATCACCTACTACCGCGTTAGGGCACACCGAACATCGCGTATTGTCTTGTTACGCTTTGTGATGCTTTGATTGCTCTGTTATTTATTGTGTTCCCTCTCCGTTACTTCTTTCCGATAGACCCCGAGACTGCCGGCGACCCCCAGTTCGACTACGGTGTTGGTGACTCGTCCTTCTTGCCAGAGCAACCAGGAAAGCCCCCCCCCCCTTGATCACCAGATATCGCCTATTCTCCTCTATACTGCTTGCATTAGAGTAGTGTAGCATGTTACTGCATTCCGTTAATCCTATTCTGATGCATAGCCTGACATTGTTTCTACATCTGTTGATACCTTACCTGCAATCCTAAATACTTAGTATAGGATGCTAGTTTATCATCTGTGGCCCTACATTCTTGTCAGTCTGCCTTGCTATACTATCGGGCCGTGATCACTCGGGAGGTGATCACGGGTATATATTATACATACACACTATACAGATGGTGACTAAAGTCGGGTCAGCTCGTTGAGTACCCGCAAGTGATTCGGATAAGGGGGCTGAAAGGTCAGGTGGCTCCATCCCGGTAGAGGTGGGCCTGGGTTCCCGACGGCCCCCGTCTGTTACTATGTGGCGGAGAGACAGGGCAGGTTGAGACCACCTAGGCGAGAGGTGGGCCTGGCCCTGGTCGGCATTCGCGGTTTCTTCATAACAACATGCTTAACGAGATCTTGGTATTTGATCTGAGTCTGGCCACTGGCCTATACGCACTAACCAACTACGCAGGAAAGATATGGCACTCAACGTCGCGGTATCAACCGAAGCCTTCTAGACGTCAGCGACTGAGCGGCGCGCCGGATTGGAACGTAAGCCTGCTCTTGTATTATGGGGGCTAGTTCTGCTTTCGGCCGCCCACGCAACGTGCAGGTGTGCAATGGGCGATGGGCCCAGACCCCTGCGCCATAGGAGTTAGACCGGCATGCTGACCTCTCTGTTAGGCCTAGGTGGGGCTGCGACGTGTTGATCTTCCGAGGCCGGGCATGACCCAGGAAAGTGTGTCCGGCCAAATGGGATCGAGCGTGTTGGGTTATGTGGTGCACCCCTACAGGGAAGTTTATCTATTCGAATAGCCGTGTCCCTCGGTAAAAGGACGACCCGGAGTTGTACCTTGACCTTATGACAACTAGAACTAGATACTTAATAAAACACACCCAGACAAGTTCCATAGACAACCCGGTGATCGCTTTTCCACAGGGTGACGAGGGGAGGATCGCCGGGTAGGATTATGCTATGCGATGCTACTTGGAGGACTTCACTCTACTCTCTTCTACATGCTGCAAGACGGAGGCTGCCAGAAGCGTAGTCTTCGACAGGATTAGCTAGCCCCCTCTTATTCTGGCATTCTGCAGTTCAGTCCACCTATATGGCCCTTTACACATATACCCATGCATATGTAGTGTAGCTCCTTGATTGCGAGTACTTTGGATGAGTACTCACGGTTGCTTTTCTCCCTCTTTTCCCCCTTTCCCTTCTACCTGGTTGTCGCAACCAGATGTCAGAGCCCAGGAGCCAGACGCCACCATCGACGACGATTCCTACTACACTGGAGGTGCCTTCTACTACGTGCAGGCTGCTGACGACGACTAGGAGTAGTTAGGAGGATCCCAGGCAGGAGGCCTGTGCCTCTTTCGATCTGTATCCCAGTTTGTGCTAGCCTTCTTAAGGCAAACTTGTTTAACTTATGTATGTACTCAGATATTGTTGCTTCCGCTGACTCGTCTATGATCGAGCACTTGTATTCGAGCCCTCGAGGCCCCTGGCTTGTAATATGATGCTTGTATGACTTATTTTACTTTTAGAGTTGTGTTGTGATATCTTCCCGTGAGTCCCTGATCTTGATCGTACACATTTGCGTGCATGATTAGTGTACGATTGAATCGGGGGTGTCACACCATGATCCCCATCATCATGATCTCCATCATCGTGTCTTCACGAAGTTGTCTTGCCAACTATTACTTCTACTACTATGGCTAACGGTTAGCAATAAAGTAAAGTAATTACATGGCGTTCTGATTGACATGCAGGTCATACAATAAATTAAGACAACTCCTATGGCTCCTGCCGGTTGTCATACTCATCGACATGCAAGTCGTGATTCCTATTACAAGAACATGATCAATCTCATACATCACATATATCATTCATCACATTCTTTTGGCCATATCACATCACATAGCATACCCGGCAAAAACAAGTTAGACGTCCTCTAATTGTTGTTGCATGTTTTACGTGGCTGCTATGGGTTTCTAGCAAGAACGTTTCTTACCTACGCAAAAGCCACAATGGTGATATGCCAATTGCTATTTACCCTTCATAAGGGCCCTTTTCATTTAATCCAATCCTATTAAAGTGGGAGAGACTGGCACCCGCTAGCCACCTTATGCAACAAGTGCATGTCAGTCGGTGGAACCTGTCTCACGTAAGCGTACATGTAAAGTCGGTCCGGGCCGCTTCATCCCACGAAGCCGCCAAATCAAGATAAGACTAGTAACGGTAAGCATATTGAACAAACCAACGCCAACAACTACTTGTGTTCTACTTGTGCATAGAATCTACGCAATAGACCTAGCTCATGATGCCACTGTTGGGGAACGTAGCAATAATTCAAAATTTTCTACACATCACCAAGATCAATCTATGGAGATTCTAGCAACAAGAGAGGGAGAGGATGAGTGTATCTTCATACCCTTGAAGATCGCGATGCAGAAGCGTTACAAGAACGCGGTTGGTGGAGTCGTACACGCAGCGATTCAGATCATGGTCGATTCCAATCTAAGCGCCAAACTTACGGCGCCTCCACGTTCAACACACGTACAGCCTAGGGACGTCTCCTCCTTCTTGATCCTGCAAGGGGAGAGGAGAAGTTGAGGGAGAACTCCAGCAGCACGATGGCATGGTGGCAATGGAGCTCGTGGTTCTCCGGCAGAGCTTCGCTAAACTCTATGGAGGAGGAGGAGGTGTTGGAGGAGGGAGAGGGTTGCGCCAGGGAAGAGGTGCAGCTGCCCTCCCACCCCTCCACTATATATGGGGGCAAGGGGAGAGGGGGAGGCACCCTAGGGTTTCCCCTAGGGGGCGACGGCCAAGTAGATTGGATTTCCCTAGGGAAAATTCTAGGGAGACTTGCCCCCCAAGCCAAGCAGGTGGGGGATTGCCTCCCAAGCCAGGTGGAGGCGCCCCACCTCCCCAAATAACGTGGGAAAGGGTGTGGGGGCGCACCACCCCTTAGTGGGCTGGTTTGCCCCTCCCCCTTTGGCCCATGAGGCCCTCCAATACTTGTCGGGGCTCTCGAAACACCTTTCGGTCATGCTAGCCATAGCCTGGTACCCCCGGAACACTTCCGGACTCCAATACCCTTCGTCCAATATATCGATCTTCACCGCCGGACCATTCCGGAACTCCTCTTGACATCCGGGATCACATCCAGGACTCCGAACTACCTTTCGTAACCACATACTATTTCCCATAACAACTCTAGCATCACCGAACCTTAAGTGTGTAGACCCTACGGGTTCGGGAACCATGCAGACATGACCGAGATGTTCTCTGGCCAATAACCAACAGCGGGATCTGGATACCCATGTTGGCTCCCACATGTTCCACGATGATCTCATCGGATGAACTACGATGTCAAGGATTCAATCAATCCCGTATACAATTCCCTTTGTCCATTGGTATGTTACTTGCCCGAGATTCGATCGGCGGTATCCCTATACCTTGTTCAATCTCGTTACCGGCAAGTCTCTTTACTCGTTCCATAATGCATGATCCCGTGACTAACTACTTAGTCACATTGAGCTCATTATGATGATGCATTACCGAGTGGGCCCAGAGATACCTCTCCGTCATACGGAGTGACAAACCCCAGTCTTGATTCGTGCCAACCCAACGGACACTTTCGGAGATACCTGTAGTGCACCTTTATAGCCACCCAGTTACGTTGTGACATTTGGTACACCCAAAGCATTCCTACGGTATCCGGGAGTTGCACAATCTCATGGTCTAAAGAAATGATACTTGACATTAGAAAAGCTTTAGCAAACGAACTACACGATCTTGTGCTATGCTTAGGATTGGGTCTTGTCCATCACATCATTCTCCTAATGATGTGATCCCGTTATCAATGACATCCAATGTCCATGGTCAGGAAACCATAACCATCTATTGATCAACGAGCTAGTCAACTAGAGGCTCACTAGGGACATGTTGTGGTCTATGTATTCACACATGTATTACGGCTTCCAATTAATACAATTATAGCATGAACAATAGACAATTATCATGAACAAGGAAATATAATAATAACCATTTTATTATTGCCTCTAGGGCATATTTCCAATAGAATTATCCGGTGCCTTTCTTCGATCAGCTGAAGCAGCTGATCGAGCTGCATAAGGCGGCCGAGTTAGCCATGAAGGATTTAATTATCCGGCTGTGGCCTGCTGAGCCGATTCCAAGAAGCTACTACGGGCTCGTGAAGTGGCTTGTAAGTGCCTGCCCTCGACTCGAAGTCATCAAGTGATCGGTCTGCATAGAAGGTGCGCATATGGCCTTCGCCCGTGCCAAGGTGCATTGGGGGAAGATGGATGCAGAAAAGCTGATGACTGAGGGACCGCCGAAGGGGAAGGAGCACCGCAAGCCCAAATTGTATTATGAAGGTGTCTTGAAAGGAGCCCGCCTTGCGGCGGAGCAATGCACCAAGGACATTATATTTCCATAAATACGGTTATGTTCGCCCTTTGTAATATTTGAACAAGAGCATTCTTATCATATATTGCTTGTTGTTTGAAAGTTTTTCTTCCTGTGCGGCCGTTTTATGTATTAATCCTGAGAGTCGGCCAGTCGTCGGCTTCCGCCCCCACGTAGTGAGTACGGGGGTGTTCGGGATAAACCTGAGCACTCTTTACCCCAATTTTGGGTCCTTAAAGGAGTTCTTCAGCACAGCGAACTAGGCAATCAGACTATAAGGCATTATCGCTCTCACTTAGCCATAGGAGTTGTTACGAGGAAGGTAGGCACAGCCCCTGGTGTTCGGAAGACCGCACTAGGGGCTCTATAAGCGCCTGATCGGAAAAGGTCGATCTGTTGCATGCTGCATTGGTTATAGCATTATGCGGAAGGAAACCTTAAAGATTTTAGAACCTCTTGAACAGCTGACCAGCTCTCGCTGCATCATGACATTCAGTTTTCGGGTTTCTCTACTAAGGTGCTCGTCCAGAAGAACCGGGACACAATCGCAATAGTTCTCCCAGTGCTACCTTAGCCGATATAGCGGAACGTAAGGTACCAAAACATAGGAGCCGGGCAAACCCAACTATTGACCCAAGACATGATTCGGAGTTTATGCATATAATGCTATACATTCGGGGTGCCGGACTACCATGAAGGTGTTTGGACTTTTTTGCCGTAGTATGGGTGTGACGAAGCCCCTGGCATATTAAGGCATATCGCAATAAGCAGCCGCCTTTTAACAAAATAGTTTTAAATAAGAAATAGCAGTAGTTGAGCATCACATAAATCCACTTGTTGTATTTGAGTAATACGTCAATGCGTATGAGTACAGATGATGTGATAAAAAGAAATATGATTGCGGAACCTGCTGATACCGGGCGTGCGGAAGTTGTGTTCGGATCCGGGGTGTATTCGGATGATTACAGGGGAATATCTAGAGATTTGCTGACATGCTCGAACTGTTCCCACGCCCTCCATCATAGCCTACATAAAGGTGAACCTGTAAAGAAAACATAAGAAATGGTTTTGCGTCACCTGGCGGTTGAGCCGCAGTATGTGGCTTGTATTATCCTTTTCCAGAGTGTTTTTAATTAATCTCCGGGCGGGTCGGGCTATCCTGCCGCGCAGTAGTTCGGACTCCTTTGATGGTGTCTGGGAGCTTGGCCTTCGACTCAAGGTTCGACTGTAAGGTGCCGTCCGTTGTTCTTGTTGTTAAAGCGGTGGTAGACTCTTCGCCCGTGAGGGGGAATTTGGACCTGCCATTAACCGTGATGATGCCGCGTGGACCGGGCATCTTTAATTTACGGTAAGCATAATGTGGCACCACATTGAACCAAGCGAATACGGTTCGTCCGAGCAGTGCATGATGGTCGCTTCGAAAGGGGACGATGTCGAAGACTAAGTCTTCGGTGCGGTGATTGTCCGGAGATCCGAAGACCACTTCCAGTGTGATTGAGCCCATGCAATAGACCTCTACACCTGGTCTGATACATTTAAAGGTGGTTTTGGTGGGCTTGATCCTTGAGGGGTTGATGCCCATTTTGCACACTGTATCCTGGTAAAGCAGGTTCAGGTTGTTGCCTCCGTCCATAAGGACTTGTGTGAGGTGGAATCCGTCAATGATGGGGTCGAGGACCAATGTGGCCGAACCGCTATGACGGATACTGGTAGGGTGGTCCCTGCGATCAAAGGTGATCGGGCAAGAGGACCATGGGTTGAACTTTGGGTCGATTGTATAGACCTCCCTTAGTGCACGTTTCCACTTGGGAATGTGGCTTGCGCATATCATATTCACTGTTTTCACCTGGGGAGGGAATTTCATCTTTCCTCCTGTATTCGGTGATCGGGGCTCCTCCTCCTCGTCATCGCTTTGAGACCCCTTCCCCTTGTTTTCGGCGTCTAACCTGCCGACTTGTCTGAAGACTCAGCATTCTCTATTGGTGTGGTTGGATGGTTTTCCAGGAGTGCCATGAATTTGGTATGGACGATCGAGTATGCGGTCAAAACTGGACGGGCCTGAATTGTTTTTGTTGAATGGTTTCTTTCGCTGACCTGACTCGGAGCCGCTGAATCCGGCATTGACTGACGTGTATTCGACATTATCACCGTTTTTGCGGCGCTTGTGTTTGTTGCGCCCTGATTTGCCGTTGCTATCCTTAGCTTTCGATGTGCCTGGATTGCTTGCTGTATTGTTGCTACGGGCCAACCAGCTATCCTCGCTCGCGCAAAAGCGGGTCATGAGTGTTGTGAGAGCTGCCATGGACTTTGGCTTTTCCCAACCTAGATGTCGGGCAAGCCATTCGTCACGGATGTTATGCTTAAAGGTCGCTAGGGCTTCGGCATCCGAACAGTCAACAATTTGGTTCTTTTTGGTTAGGAACCGGGTCCAAAATTTCCTGGCTGACTCTCCGGGCTACTGGGTTATGTGACTTAGATCATCAGCATCCGGTGGTCGCACGTAAGTGCCCTGGAAGTTGTCAAGGAATGCATCTGCTAGTTCTCCCAATTCCCGATGGAGTTTGCCGGCAAGCTGTTCAGCCAATGTCGAGCCGGTCCCTTTAGTTTTAGTGGGAGGTACTTGATGGCATGTATATCATCTCCGCGGGCCATGTGAATGTGGAGGAAAAATCTTCTATCCATACCGCGGGGTCTGTGGTACCATCGTATGATTCAATGTTCAGGGGTTTAAACCCTTCCGGGAATTCATGATCCATTACTTCATCAATGAAGCATAGGGGATGTGCGGCGCCTCTGTGTCGGGCTTCATTATATTCGGCCCGGTCGGATTTGTTAGTGTATCCGGCATGACGATCCTTATCACGCATTGGGGCGTGTCCCCGTGATCCATAGATCGATCTTGACTGTCCTGCTTTGTTTTCCAATACATCTCGCAGGTCCTTCATGTAGCCCCAGGCCTTAGTGTAATTGTTTGATTGGCCACAGGGTGCGGTCTGGACTTCGGGCTGGTACGCCGTTTTGTCGTGGCCACGGGGTGGCCGGTCGACCACATCATGCATTGGTAGCGTGGGTTTTAAAGCCTCTTCCTCAAGTTGAGGTAGCAGCCTGCGCTTTGGTAGCTTTTGCTAGGGCGCTCGAGTCCGTATTTCTCGGCAGCCAGGACCTCAGTCCATCTGTCAGTTAGCAGATCTTGATCAGCTTGAAGTTGTTGCTGCTTTTTCTTCAGGCTTTTTGCAGTGGCTATAAGCCGGCGTTTGAAGCGCTCCTGCTCGACGGGATCCTCAGGCACGATGAATTTTTCGTCGCCGAGGCTTACTTCGTCTTCAGAGAGAGGCATGTAATTATCATCCTCTGATTGTCCATCAGTTGCCTGTTCTTTAGGGCTAGCTTGCCCATCCTCTTGCTCGGCCTGCTTGAAGCCTAGCTGGGCAGGATTATCTTCACCTTCGGCACCATCTGGATTGTTATCTCTTGTGCCGGTATCGCTATTTTTGCTATGGCGGGGCTTGGGGCGGCGCCGATGACGCCGGTGTCTAGATTGCTTCTCCAAGGGGTTTTCTTCCGTTGCCTCATCGCCATTGTTTTATTTAGGGGTGTCCACCATATAAATGTCATATGATGAGGTGGCTGTCCCTATAGGCGGTGGTTCCTGTTCTTCTCCTGCATCGTCGTCCATACCGTCGATGTCTTCGGAGTCGAAGTCAAGCACGTCGGTTAAGTCATCGACAGTGGCTATAAAGTGGGTGGTGGGTGGGAGACGAATTTCTTCATCGTCTGCTCCCCACTCGAGCCGGACATAGTTCGGCCAAGAATCTTGACAAGGAAAGAGATCTTAATGAGTTCAGCACATCACCGAAGGGTGAGTGCTGAAAAATATCCGCGGCGGTGAACTCCATGACCGGTGCCCAATCAGATTCGATGGGCACGGACGCACGCGGTTCGGATCCTATGTCCGGAGACGAGTCTGTGGGTCCGATGACACCACCCTCACAGGAGGTTGCGTTAGTGTTCGGCTCTGACGCTGATGAGTGTGCGACTTCCGTGGCAGGATCCATCCACCCGCCCTTGGAAGGCACGACCTGCTCCGGATTGATTCCCGGCGCCACCGCAGGCGCGATCTCCCGAATATTGTTAGACGGCAGATCAAGGTCATGCCCGTCGTGACCGTTCGGCATGCCTGGCATGGGCTCAAATCCATCAAAGATCAAGTCTCTGCGGATGTCGCTAGAATAGTTTAAGCTTCCAAACCCGACCTGATGGCCAGGGGCGTAGCTATCGATCTGCTCCAGATGGCCAAGCGAGTTGGCTCGCAGTATGAAGCCACCGAATACGAAGATCTGTCCGGGGAGGAAAACCTCCTCCTGGACCGCATTGTTGAAGATGATCGAAGGGGCCATCAAGCCTTACAGCGACGGCACAGTGGAACTCTCAATGAAAGCACCAATGTCGGTGTCAAAACCGGCGGATCTCGGGTAGGGGGTCCCGAACTGTGCGTCTAAGGCTAATGGTAACAGGAGGCAGGGGACACGATGTTTTACCCAGGTTTGGGCCCTCTCGATGGAGGTAATACCCTACTTCCTACTTGATTGATCTTGATGATATGAGTATTACAAGAGTTGATCTACCACGAGATCGTAGAGGCTAAACCCTAGAAGCTAGCCTATGATTCTGATTGTTGTTTTTTGTCCTATGGACTAACCCCTCCGGTTTATATAGACACCGGAGGGGGCTAGGGTTACACAGAGTCGGTTACAGAGAAAGAGATCTACATATCCGAATATCCGAGCTTGCCTTCCACACAAAGGAGAGTCCCATCCGGACATGGGACGAAGTCTTCAATCTTGTATCTTCATAGTCCAACAGTCCGGCCAAAGTATATAGTCCGGTTGTCCGAGGACCCTTTAATCCAGGACTCCCTGAGATGGCAAAGTGAACAAAAGTATATTTGATATACATGTTATTGATGTGTATTTTACTAGTGTTTATAGCAACCCCTCGGTGTCTGATAACTGGTTCAGTTGCTAAGAGTAGTAACTCAAAACGGGAGTTGCAAAATAAACAGAGACTAGTTAAGGGTGAAGTGATGATGCGTGTTGGAAGTGGTTCCAAGAGTGATGTAATCAACATTGCACACTCCCTATACTTTCGAGATTAGTGTTGAACCTAAATAAGTGTTATTTGGTGTTTGCGTTGAGCATGAATATGATTTGATCATGTTTATTGCAATACGGTTATTCATTTAAAGTCAGAGAATAATTGTTGTTCTGTTTACATGAATAAAACCTTCGATGGTCATACACCCAATGAAAATAGTTTGTTGGATCTCGATTGTAGTGATACACATATTCATAATATTGAAGCCAAAAGATGCAAAGTTAATAATGATAGTGCAACTTATTTGTGGCACTACCGTTTAGGTCATATTGGTGTAAAGCGCATGAAAGAAACTCCATGCTGATGGGATTTTGGAATCACTTGATGCTTGCGAACCATGCCTTATGGACAAGATGACTAAAATGCCGTTCTCCGGAACAATGGAGCGAGCAATAGATTTGTTGGAAATCATACATACTGATGTATGTGGTCCGATGAATATTGAGGCTCGCGGCGGGTATCGTTATTTTCTCACCTTCACAGATGATTTGAGCAGATATGGGTATATCTACTTAATGAAACATAAGTCTGAAACATTTGAAAAGTTCAAAGAATTTCAGAGTGAAGTGGAAAATCATCGTAGCAAGAAAATAAAGTTTCTACGATCTGATCGTGGAGATGAATATTTGAGTTACGAGTTTGGTCTTCATTTGAAACAATGTGAAATAGTTTCACAACTGACGCCACCTGGAACACCACAGTGTAATGGTGTGTCCGAACATTGTAATCATACTTTACTAGATATGGTGTGATCTATGATGTCTCTTACCGATTTACCACTATCGTTTTGGAGTTATGCATTAGAGACAGCTGCATTCACGTTAAAAAGGGCACCATCTAAATCTGTTGAGACAACACCATATGAACTGTGGTTTAGCAAGAAACCTAAGCTGTCGTTTTCTTAAAGTTTGGGGTTGCGATGCTTATGTGAAAAAGTTTCATCCTGATAAGCTCAAACCCAAATTGGAGAAGTGTGTCTTCATAGGATACCCAAAAGTAACTGTTGGGTACACCTTCTATCATAGTTCCGAAGGCAAGATGTTCATTGCTAAGAATGGATCCTTTCTAGAGAAAGAGTTTCTGTTGAAAGAAGTGAGTGGGAGGAAAGTAGAACTTGATGAGGTAATTGTACCTACTCCCGAATTGGAAAGTAGTTCATCACAGAAATCAGTTCCAGTGATTCCTACACCAATTAGTGAGGAAGCTAATGATGATGATCATGAAACTTCAGATCAAGTTACTATAGAACCCCGTAGGTCTTCCAGAGCACATACCACACTAGAGTGGTACGATAATCCTATTTTGGAAGTCATGTTACTAGACCATGATGGACCTACGAACTATGAGGAAGCAATGATGAACCCAGATTCTGCGAAATGGCTTGAGGCTATGAAATCTGAGATAGGATCCATGTATGAAAACAAAGTATGGACTTTGGTGGAATTGCCTGATGATCGGCAAGCCATAGAAAATAAATGGATCTTCAAGAGGAAGACGGACACTGATAGTAGTGTTACTATCTACAAAGCTCGAATTGTCGAAAAAGGTTTTCGACAAGTTCAAGGTGTTGAATACAATGAGATTTTCTCACTCGTATCGATGCTTAAAAGTCTGTCCGAATCATGTTAGCAAATTGCCACATTTTATGAAATCTGGCAAATGGATGTCAAAACTACATTCCTTAATGGATTTCTTAAAGAAGAGTTGTATATGATACAACAAGAAGGTTATGTCAATCCTAAAGGTGCTAACAAAGTGTGCAAGCTCCAGCGATCCATCTATGGACTGGTGCAAGTATCTCGGAGTTGGAATATACGCTTTGATAAGTTAATCAAAGCATATAGTTTTATACAGACTTGCAGTAAAGCCTGTATTTACAAGAAAGTGAGTGGGAGCACTACAACATTTCTGATAAATATATGTGAATGACATATTGTTGATCAGAAATAATGTAGAATTTTTTTGGAAAGCATAAAGGAGTATTTGAAAGAAGTTTTTCAGAGGAAGACCTCGGTGAAGCTACTTACATATTGAGTATCAAGATCTATTGAGATAGATCAAGACGCTTGATAAGATTTTCAATGAGTACATACCTTGACAAGATTTTGAAGTAGTTCAAAATGTAACAGTCAAAGAAAGAGTTCTTGCCTATGTTGCAAAGGTGTGAAGTTGAGTAAGACTCAAAACCCAACCACGGCAGAAGATAGAGAGAGAATGAAAGTCATTCCCTATGCCTCAGCCATAGGTTCTATAAAGTATGCCATGCTATGTACTAGACCTATTGTATACCCTGCCCAAGTTTGGCAAGGGAGTACAATAGTGATATAGGAGTAGATCACTGGACAGCAATCTAAATTATCCTTAGTGGAATAAGGATATGTTTCTCGATTATTGAGGTGGCAAAAGGTTCATCGTAAAGGGTTACGTCGATGCAAGTTTTGACACTGATCCAGGTGACTCTAAGTCTCAATATGGATACATATTGAAAGTGGGAGCGATTAGCTAGAGTAGCTCCGTGCAGAGCATTGTAGACATAGAATATTTACAAAATACATACGGCTCTGAATGTGACAGACCCGTTGACTAAACTTCTCTCACGAGCAAAACATGATCATACCTTAGTACTCTTTGGGTCTTAATCACATAGCGATGTGAACTAGATTATTGACTCTAGTAAACCCTTTGGGTGTTGATCACATGATGATGTGAACTATGGGTATTAATCACATATAGATGTGAATATTGGTGTTAAATCACATGGTGATGTGAACTAGATTATTGACTCTAGTGCAAGTGGGAGACTGAAGGAAATATGCCCTAGAGGCAATAATAAAGTTATTATTTATTTCCTTATATCATGATAAATGTTTATTATTCATGCTAGAATTGTATTAATTGGAGATGTGATACATGTGTGAATACATAGACAAACAGAGTGTCACTAGTATGCCTCTACTTGACTAGCTTGTTGATCAAGATGGTTATGTTTCCTAGCCATAGACAATGAGTTGTCATTTGATTAACGGGATCGCATCATTAGGAGAATGATGTGATTGACTTGACCCATTCCGTTAGCTTAGCACTTGATCATTTAGTATGTTGCTATTGCTTTCTTCATGACTTATACATGTTCCTATGACTATGAGATTATGCAACTCCCGTTTATCGAAGGAACACTTTGTGTGCTACCAAACATCACAACATAACTCGGTGATTACAAAGGTGATCTACAGGTGTCTCCGAAGGTACTTGTTGGGTTGGCGTATTTCGAGATTAGGATTTGTCACTCCGATTGTCGGAGAGGTATCTCTAGGCCCACTCGGTAATGCACATCACTATAAGCCTTGCAAGCATTGTAACTAATGAGTTAGTTGCGGGATGATGTATTACATAACGAGTAAAGAGACTTACCGGTAACGAGATTGAACTAGGTATTGAGATACCGACGATCGAATCTCAGGCAAGTAACATACCGATGACAAAGGGAACAATGTGTGTTGTTATGTGGTTTGACCGATAAAGATCTTCGTAGAATATGTGGGAGCCAATATGAGCATCCAGGTTCCGCTATTGGTTATTGATCGGAGACGTGTCTCGGTCATGTCTACATAGTTCTCGAACCCGTAGGGTCCGCACGCTTAAAGTTTGATGACGGTTATATTATGAGTTTATGTGTTTTGATGTACCGAAGGTAGTTCGGAGTCCCGAATGTCATCACAGACATGACGAGGAGTCTCGAAATGGTCGAGATGTAAAGATTGATATATTGGACGACTATGTTTGGACACCGGAATGGTTCCGGAAGATTTCGGGCATATATCTGAGTACCGGG
>NC_041387.1:631992639-632019654 GCF_002162155.2 Triticum dicoccoides
AGGGCAGCTAGGAGGTGGCGTGTGGCCCCCCTCGCCCCAGTCCAAATTGGACAAGGGAAGGGGTGGCGCCCCCCCCTCTCCTTCCTTCTCTCCACCTCCTCCTTCCCCCTTCTCCTTCTTGGAATAGGAAAGGGGGGACAAACCTACTTGGAGTAGGATTGCTCCCCTAGGGCGCGCCTCTCCCCTTGGCCGGCCCTCTCCTCCCCCTTTATATATGGAGGAGGGGGGCACCCCATAGACACAACAATTGATCCCTTGGATCTCTTAGCCGTGTGCGGTGCCCCCCTCCACCATAATCCACCTCGATAATATCATAGAGGTGCTTAGGCGAAGCCCTGCGTCGGTAGAACATCATCATCGTCACCACGCCGTCGTGCTGGCGAAACTCTCCCTCTAAGCTTGGCTGGATCGGAGTTCGAGGGACGTCATCGAGTTGAACGTGTGCTGAACTCGGAGGTGTCGTGTGTTCGGTACTTGATCGGTCGGATCGTGAAGACGTACGACTACATCAACCGCGTTGTGCTAACGCTTCCGCTTTCGGTCTACGAGGGTACGTGGACAACACTCTCCCCTCTCGTTGCTATGCATCACCATGATCTTGCGTGTGCGTAGGAATTTTTTTGAAATTACTACGTTCCCCAACAGATAGGGCTCATCTAGAGCCCTTGGATCAAAGGGGAGATGCTACATCATGGAGGAGGCTATGAGAGAGCTCTCATAACAACACCATCAACCCTAGTCATCCTTATCATTCTCATCTCCATCATCTTCATCATGTCTCATTCACCTCCACACCCAGCCATCGTCCATATCAAGAACACCATTGGGGCAACCAAGAGGGAGACCGGAAGGACCGCTGTCGCGCCATCACCATCGTCATCCATCGCCGTGCCGCTATCACCACCATCATCACCTCTTCTCCCCCCCCCCCATCACGGTCTTCGTGATGGGTTGTGTTAACTCTTGAACCCCTCTTTATGTGATGTTATTTGAGTAATTGTTGGATATGGATCGGTCGATAAGTAAGTGGTTGTTTGATATGTTTAATCTATTTATGTGTGTTGCTTCGTGTTGTTTATTTACCTATGCGGTAATTTAGTGATTGGAGACGTTCAAGCCATTAGTGTAGTTGGAGATGTTCAACTCTTAGGCCATGCATGAAGTAGTTAGAGATTGTGCAAACCGATAGACGTGTGATGTGACAGGTGCAGATATCTTGAGGGGAACACAATTACTCTAGGAATCATGATTGTTCATGGACACAATTACTCTAGGAATCACGATTGTCCATAGAATTTGGGAAAACCTTTTGTCTTTGGGTAAAGAAAGGATCTATGGTAGTGCTTATATTTGTTTTAGGATTTTTGGAAACTTTTACACCATCGCAAACCTTAACTAGTTATGTGGCAAGCTATGATAGAAAATGGAATTGTGTGTGTATATGATCATAGTGGAATTGTGTGTGTATATGATCAAAGTGGAATTGTGTGTAGGAGATATTGACTTGAGCAAGTCCATCACGAAACCCTTTGATTCCCTCTTAATAGTGTGGGATCCCTATGACTCAAGAATCATAAAGTAGCTACATTAGATATTCTTCGGAGATCCATTCTTGGGTATATATCTTTTTCGATGGTCATTGATCCGTGCAACTACAACTAAAGGAACTAATACCTTTGACTTGAGCATTCCACTTTTGCTTGATGTTGACATTTATTCCTCATTCAAGATGGAAGCATAACCTTGATCACAACATTTGGTGAAGACTTTAAATAGCTCCCCCATAAGCCATGCAGGGATCATTTCATTGCATTCTATCTTCACATATCCATCATTTGATCATCCACAAGCATCAAACATGTAAATCTTTGGGATGCTTATCTTGAGCTTGCCCTTGCCAACCATGATCATCATCACTTGATGTCATACTCTTATGGACACTTGGAATCTTTCTCTTGATGCAAGCCCATGAAATTCACCTAACCCATGTAAATATAGAAAACACATAGTATGGATTAGTACACAAAGTGTAATTGATAGTTACTTACCATACCACAAGATCCCATGTGGTACATCATTTGCGCTTGTGTGATGACCATCTTTGAGTTCAATCTTTGATCTTCATCTTGGTCACATTTATCTTTGCTCAAGATTAATCTTGATGTCTTGAAGGCCCTATTGATTTCTTCATTATGCTTTATTGCTTCAAGACATGATCACCAATATCTCAATTCACCATGACCATGTCAAGTTTCTCCATGAATCTCATATTAGCTGTAACTTGGTCATTTTCATGATCCAACATAGTCTCTTGAGAGGCATAATGATTCTTCACTTGAATTACTTGCTTCAAGACATAATCATCCATGACTCAACATATGAGCTCATCACAGTCCTATCTTCAAGCCATATGTAGAACTATTATCTTTAATCATTCTCTTAAGATCTTGATCCATCATGGTTCAACCCATAAGCCTAAGCATGAGAAATATAGATTACATCTTGTTCATCACATGGAATTCATCTTGGTCATATTTGATTCAATCATTGAGCTCAACCTTGATGCACATTCTGAATCCATTCAATCTCCTTCTTGCATCACCATGGAACGAACATTCCTCAATTCATCCAATCTTCTCAATGCATTGCAAATTGAACTTTCCTTCAAATGTATTACTCAATGCAAACATTAGTCCATTAGGATTTCCATTAATTACCAAAACCACACATGGGGGCTACATGTACTTTCAGTTGTACACTCCAACCTATTAAAGATCGAACCCCAAGTTTGAAGTCATGTATGAAAACACAGATGAAAAAATGAAGCATTTTGCTAACATGTGCATGTTTCACCACAAGGTATGAGTATGGTTTGAAGTGCATTGTTTCTATTCCACCACTTGTTTTAATTTGCATATATTGAATTGATGTTTTTGACAATGATGTAGTTGACAATGATATCATTGAGATGGTTATAGTTGAACGAACAATTATGTTGTCAAAATAGTGTAGTTGACAAATAATGGAATATGAAATGTTGTAAATGGCAAGGGTAGAGTTGATAGCGATCCAGCTGACAAACATGTTTGAACTACATCATGGGCATCAAATGCTTCGTCTCAACTGCATCACCGGTCCTAGTTATACCATTTCCATGACATCATGTGTTTCAGTTGCTTTGTTTCTATGGTACCTTGTTCACTCTTATAGAGTATTTACTGATGTCTACTACACAACTTGTTCTTGTAGACTCGTGTTGGCCTCCAAGCGCAGAGTTTTGTAGGACAGTAGCAAATTTCCCTCAAGTTTATGACCTAAGGTTTATCAATCTGTGGGAGGCGTAGGATGAAGATGGTCTCTCTCAAACAACCCCGCAACCAAATAATGAAGAGTCTCTTGTGCCCCTAACACACCCAATACAATGAAAAATTGTATAGGTGCACTAGTTCGGCGAAGAGATGGTGATAAAAGTGTAATATGGATGGTAGAAATATATTTTTATAATTTGAATAAATAAAAACAGCAAGGCAGCAAACGATAAAAGTGAGCACAAACGGTATTGGAATGCTTGAAAATGAGGCCTAGGGTCTGTACTTTCGCTAGTGCAATATCTCAACGATGCTAATCTAATTGGATTATATAAACATCCCTCAAAGTGCGAGGAAGAATCACTCCAAAGCTCTTATCTACTGGAGAACATAAGAAGAAATTGTTTGTAGCTATTCTTTTCGATCGATCTATCCAAGAGTTTGTACTAAAATAACATCAAGTTATTCTGTCTGATCGATCTATCAAGAGTTCGTACTAAAAGAACACCAAGTTACTCTTTCCGATCGATCTATCAAGAGTTCGTACTAAAATAACACCAAAGCAAATTCAGATTCATAATACTCAATCCAACAAAAAGAACCTCAAAGAGTGCCCCAAGATTTCTACCAGAGAAAGTAGGATGAAAACATGCATCAACCCCTATGCATAGATTACCCCAATGTCACCTTAGAAATCCGCGAGTTGAGTGCCAAAAAGTATATCAAGTGAATCAATATAATACCCAATTGTCACCACAGGTATTCATGTGCAAGACATATATCAAGTGCTCTCAAATCCATAAAAAAATCAATCCAATAAAACAAAATCTCAAAGGAAAAACTCAATTCATCACAACAAAATACAGAGGGAGAAAGACCATATGATCCAACTATATTAACAAAGCCCACGATACATCAAGATCGTGCCATATCAAGAATGAGAGAGAGAGAGAGAGATTAAACACATAGCTACTTGTAAAAACCATCAGCCTCGAGGGTGGACTACTCCCTCCTCATCATGGTGGCCGCCGGGATGATGAAGATGGCCACCGGTGATGATTTTCCCCTCCGGCAGGATGCGGGAATAGGGTCCAGATTGGTTTTTCGTGTCTACAGAGGCTTGAGACGGCGGAACTTCCAATCTAAGGTTATTTGTGGGGGTTTCTATATTTAAAGGATTTTTTGCGTTGGTTTCACCCGAAGATGGACCTCGAGGTGAGCACAAGACACCGGGGCACGGGTTGGGATCCAGGCGTGCCCATGTGGGTTGTGCCCACCTAGTGGCTCTTCTAGCCCTTTGACAAAGCTGCTAGTGCCTCTTTTCTTCAAAAAAAATCGTCAAAAAATTTCAGCTCATTTGGAGAACTTTCATTTCTGCGCAAAAAACAACACCACAGTAGTTCTGCTGAAAATAGTGCCACTCCGGGTTAGTTCCATGCAAATCATACCAAAACCATATAAAATTGTTGAAAACATGGCATGAATACTTCATAAATTATAGATACGTTGGATACATATCATCACCCCCAAGCTTAATTCTTACTAGTCCTCGAGTAGGTAAATGATAAAGAAATAATTTATGAAGTGTGAATGCTAGCAAAGTGCATAAGTGAAAGATCGAGGATGTCACCTAGAGGGGGGGTTGAATAGGCGCTTTAAAATAATTACGGTTTAGGCTTGAACAAATGCGGAATAAACCTAGCGGTTAATTTGTCAAGCACAAAACCTACAACACTAGGCTCACCTATGTGCACCAACAACTTATGCTAAGCAAGATAAACAACTAAGTGATAGCAAGACATATGACAAGAAACAATATGGCTATCACGAAGTAAAGTACCTAAGTAAAGGGCTCGGGTAAGAGATAACCGAGGCACGTGGAGGCGACGATGTATCCTGAAGTTCACACCCTTGCAGATGCTAATCTCAGTTTGGAGCGGTGTGGAGGCACAATGCTCCCCAAGAAGCCACTAGGGACACCGTAATCTCCTCACGCCCTTGCAAAATGCAAGATGCCATGATTCCACTAAGGGACCCTTGAGGGAGGTCACTGAACCCATACAAATGGCAACCCTTGGGGGCGGTAACCGAACCCGTACACTTTGGCAACCCTTGGGGGCGGTCACCGGTACCCGTCAAATGGATCGGGGCGATCTCCACAACCTAATTGGAGACCCCGACGCTTGCCCGGAGCTTTACACCACAATGATTGAGCTCCGAACAACACCAACCGTCTAGGGCACCAAGGCACCCAAGAGGAACAAGCTCTAGGGTGCCCAAACACCCAAGACTAATAAGCTTCTCAAACTTCACTTCCACGTATCACCATGGAGAACTCAAACCGATGCACCAAATGCAATGGCAAGGGCACACGGAGTGCCCAAGTCCTTCTCTCCCAAATCCCACCAAAGCAACTAATGCTAGGGAGGAAAATAAGAGGAAGAACGAAAGAAGAACACGAAGAACTCCAAGATCTAGATCCAAGGGGTTCCCCTCACTTAGAGGAGAAAGTGATTGGTGGAAACGTGGATCTAGATCTCCTCTCTCTTTTCCCTCAAGAACTAGCAAGAATCATTGGAGGGATTGAGAGTTAGCAAGCTTGAAGAAGGTCAACAGTGGGGGAAGAACATGAGCTGAAGAGATAAGGTTCATTGGGGAAGAAGACCCCCTTTTATAGGAGGGGGAAAATCCAACCGTTATGCTCACAACCCGCACAGAGCGGTACTACTGCTCCTACGAGCGGTACTACCGCTAGGGCAGCAGAAGCCCAATGGAACAACACTGTAAAGGGGCAACAATGTGGTACTACAGCAGGAGTGGTACTACCGCCTGCACGCGACCATGGAAGAAAAAAATAACTACCGCGCCTACAACCGCTGGAGCTAGCTACGAGAAAAAGTCGGCACTGTACTACCGCTCACAGGGAGCGGTACTACCGCGTAGGGGCGGATGTAAAAATTACATCCGCGCCTACTACCGCATGCAACAGCGCCAGGAAACGAGGCAGCGGTACTACCGCTCACCAGGAGCGGTACTACCACATAGGGCGCGGAAGTAAAAAATTACTTCCGTGCCTACTTCCATGCGCGCCAGCGTTCTGGGCTAGAGGCAGCGGTACTACCGCTCACCAGGAGCAGTACTACCGCTGGCCCCTGTGGTACTACCGCTCCCTTGAGTAGTACTACCGCACGCCATAGAGGCTTTAGCACTTGGATGCCTACAAAATGCAGCTAAAGACAACAGACGAATCCAATAAACCAGAACTGCCATAACTTCTGCAAATGAGCTCCAAATTGAGCAAACTCAAGCTTGTTGGATACAAGACAACGAGTAGCATCAAAACATCATAGAAGATGCAAATGAACTCCGTTTTTATGAACTCAAGCTTGTCATCAAGATGACCATAAGCTCCAAATCTCACAAAGAGAACTAAACAAGAACAAAGAAAGACGATGCAAGGATGCAATGGTTTGAGCTCTCTACGAACAATACGATCAAGCTACTCATTGAGAGCCCCCCTTGATAGTACAACAATCAATCCTATAACCCGGTCTCCCAACTACCACCATGAGACCGGTAAAATAAAAAAGCTATCAAGGGAAAACCTTTGCCTTGCACATGGTCCACTTGAGCTAGATGATGACGACCTTGACTCCCTCAAGTTGGACCACCTTTCTTGCACTACAAAAAAATACACTTCCGTGATGATACGTGTTTTTCACAGTAGGTCGCGTTTTTTGTTATGCATGTACATCCATGACGATTTTATGACAGAATCAAGATAGTCATACATGTGCTGTCATAGAAGTGTTCCATGACATTACCAAAACTATCATCAGGGAAGTGTCCACTTCCATGACGATAAATCGCGCGTCATAGAAGTGCTTTCGTCAAGGTTGATCGACATGTGGCATCCACCGTAATGGAACGCCATTAAGCTATCGGGTCCGGTTTTGGATCCGATAACCCGTTAACAGCCCCGACCAATGGGGATTTTCTAGGTGTAAAATCATCATTGGCTGGAGGAAACACGTGTCGGCTCATCATTGGGACAGATGTCATCCACTGATTGGACAGAAGGCGCCTATAATACAGCGACATGTGGCACGACCCAACAGAGGCCCATTCCTGTGAAAAGGCCAGCCCGTTTGACTTGGTCAAAAGGTGGCGGGTCGGCCCACGAAAATCTTGTTAACGGCCTGTTGGCATATAGCCCATTTACAGCCCGCTAACACAGGGCCCGTTACGACCTATCCGAATTAGGCCCAGTAGCGTCATCTGGGCCGTCCAATATGATTCCAGCCCGTTTTAGCTTCCGGCCCATGTGTGGCCCATGACTTCTTTCGGCCCATAAGAGGCCCTTTGTAACTCTTGGCCCATTAACGGCCCGTGGTGAAACTGGCCCATAATGAACAGTGTATCACTTTATACCCATTAACGGCCCGTTATTCCATTGGGCCGTTTCCAGCCCAAGTTATCTTTCGGCCTTCTCAGGGCCCATTGATTCTTGGGCTCATTTGCAGCATTCTGTTACATACGGCCCGTTACTGTCATTTTCTGCTTGTGGGCCAAATTCAGCCCGTCGTTACGGACGGCCCATTTGCGGACCGTTAATACGTTGGGTCGTTTTCATGTCAAAAGACCCGTTGGGCTGTTTTCATAGAGTTATCAAATACGGCTTATTAACGGCCCGTTATGGTCCACGAATAGTACGGCTCATGATTGGCGAAATGATGATACGCCCCGTAGAAGGCCCATGGATCCTATGGCCCGTATGAGGCCCATGGATAGTACGGCCTGTAGAAGGCCCATGGATCGTACGACCCGTAGAAGGCCCATGGACCCTACGGCCCGTAGAAGGCCCATGAATCCTAAGGCACGTATAGAAGGCCAATGGATCCTACGGCCCGTATAGAAGGCCAATGGATCCTACGGCCGGAAGAAGGCCCATGGATCATACGTCCTGCAGGAGGCCCATGGTTACAACAGTCTGTGTGTTGCCATGATTATTTTGACCTAGTTACCAAAAATAGGCTATTGTGGCCACTAGACACTACTAGGAAAATGCCTACTAATGGCGCACTGGTTTTGCCTACTAATGGTGCACTACCGGCGCGCCATTAGTACCACGCCACTAGAATTTTTTTACTAATGGCGCACCACATAGAAGTGCGCCATTAGTAACAATATTTTTTCAAAAAAAAATCAATTTTTTTTTCAATTTTTTTATTTTTTTCTTAATCTCAGTTCACTATGGCTTAATCTCGGGTCAATATGCTTAATCTTAGGTCAAATCACACTCCATGGTCAAACTTCCCGAAAGGTCACCCACCCTCACACTACTCCAGCCCAAGCACGCTTAACTTCAGAGTTCTATCCAACCCCAGCAACAGCTCACTTCACAGGCACTTGTTGATATATCTAGCATATCAATCCTATTATACCTTGTTGATGTCTAGGACTTTGTTCATGTTCATGACTATGATGAAATTTTGAAAAATATTTCAAACTTCCCGGTCATATTACGTATCATTTTTTGAAAAAAAAATCAAAACCAATTTTTTTCTGTTACTAGTGGCGCACCACATCCACGGTGCGCCACTAGCAAGTTTGAAATTTTTTGAATTTTTTTGCCTCTAGATCTTGAAAGCCCCATAACTTTTTTTCTGTTAGGTTTTTGGGGATTTTGAAAATGTTTAAGGGGGTTCCCCCGTTAAATTTGGATGTAACTTTTCGAGTAGATGATTTTTCATATAAAAAACTTTTTCATCCGAGTTCGTATGCAAAAGTTATGGCCATTTTACAAATTTTCAGATAGATTTTGCAAATAAAGTTGAAATTCATATTTGTAAATTTTCCCAAAAACTAGACCACATATCACATGGGAAACTTATTTTCTTTTATTTTTTTGACATTTTTATCATTTTCTTTTATTTGTTTTAAAACTGAAAAGGCGGTCCACAGGGGGGGGGTGCATTCGGGAACTTTTGGGCCAAGTTAGTAATGGCGCACCGTGGGATGGTGCGCCATTACTAGTTAAACTAGTAATGGCGCACCACACCCACGTTGCGCCGTTACTAGTTTTGAAAAGAAAAAAAGAAAAAAATGAAATTTTTTTTGAAAAAAACTTAGTAATGGCGCACGTGTGGACAGTGCGCCATTACTAGTTAAAACTAGTAATGGCGCACTGTCCACACGTGCGCCATTACTAACATTTTTTTTCAAAACTACTAATGGCGCACTGTGGGTGTGGTGCGCCATTACTATGTCAACTAGTAATGGCGCACCACTCCCACGGTGCGCCATTAGTAGTTTTGAAAAAAAAATTACTAATGGCGCATCGTGGGATGTGGTGCGCCATTAGTATTTGCACACTAATGGCGCACCAACACATGGTGCGCCATTAGTACTTAGTAATGGCGCACCACATGTGCAGTGCGCCATTAGTGTCCATCCCATCTATAGGCCTTTTCCTAGTAGTGAGAAAAACACAGAAAAAGAACTCCAGTGACTACAAGCAAACAACTAAACAAGACAATAAGGAAATAAATAAGCAAACAATTAATGCTAGCCTATTACCGCTATTACACATATTACATCCACTGGGCATCAAAGTTCGCCACCAGTGCAAATATAGGGAACAAAGCAGCATATTACATACACTGGCCGTCAAAATTGGCCACCAGTGCAAATAAACGCGGCAGAAAACAAGAGCATAACTGAAACAACTTCAGAAGAGCTCAAGAAACGTTATCCTGGGTATCCACCATGCTGGCAATAAGCTTAGCAAGCTTATTAGCTTTGTCCTGTTTGGCGCTAAAATCCTCCAACGCTTGTTGTTGCACCAGAAAGTATGCATCTGAATGCTCCAGGGATTTCCGCAGTCCTTCCGCTTCTTGTCACAGCATAGCCGATCGATGTCTTTCAGCTTGTAGTTGAGACTCAAGAAACCGAACTAATTCAGAAAGTGAGTTTGAATAGCTTGTGCAAGCGGTAGTGGCCAGTAACTTGAACACTAAACCAAGACAGGACTTTGGGGTTGTCTCGCTGTCTTCAAGATAGTCTTCCTTAGCTGTTTTATCAGCTTTGTTGGAGACCAACAAGGATGTGTCACTATCCTGAACCTTATCTGCATTACTTCCTTTACCATTGCTTAATAAGGCACTCTTCCCCAATATTCTGTCAGCATTCTAAAAGAAGAAACAAGCAGACACATAACAAGTTTAGCATGTACTAGTATGTGAAACTCATTTCGGTGAACCAGTTCATTAGTAAGGTGGACAGGATTAAACTACCAAGTCTTCTATTGCCAAGTACTAGTACATAATAAAAGCATCAAACAAACATATATCTATGTCCTATGGTCACTGCATTGTCTTGCCAAATCAAAATAGAGACATGGTTCAAATCATATCAGTTCAAAGACAAAGCAGCAGTGAAAGAATACAAAGCGTGGGAAACTACACGGCACAACAAGATTTCAGATGGGTACCACGGGTCTACATGTACAACAACACAATTGCCTCTGTTGTGACGCTAGTAATGTGCATGATATGAAAGTAAATTGTATACACAATTGAAATTGCAATCAACAGAGCTATTGATAAGAGCAAACCTGTTAAAGAAACATGCGTGAACATACCTGTTGTGCCATTGGAGTTTCAATTGGATCCTTCAATTTAAAAATAAGTTTGTATGAGTAAATACAGTGATACAAGAGCAAAGCAATCATAGTTAAAAAAGGCGCACCTAAGCGAGCGCTTAAGCGCGCCTAGGCTCTAGGCATTGGCAAAATGCATTGCGCATAACTATGCTTAATCTGTGCATAACTGCGCATAAGCATGCGCTTTGGTCAGTAAAGCGCAAGGCGGTGGCAAAACGCACAATTAAGTCCTAGCACTTTTTTGAACTATGATAGCAATGGAATCTTAAATTAGAACAGTTGTTCTTCAGGTTTAGGCACTTGTTCTACATGAACAGAGTACAGTAAGACGCAAGAATATAATACTTAAAAATAGAAAATGAGCTCATAGACCTTACCACAGTCTTGGTTCGGGACCAGTATAGAACAAGGCGTTCCTAGTCATCGTCCAGTAAATGTGTCTCAGGAGAACGTAAGGGAATTTGATGAGTTTTTTTGCTGGTGAAGTACGTTTTCTTCAGGTAATTCCGATACTGCCACCAAGCATTCTTGAAGATAGCATAGATATTAGCACAGGTTACCTCGTCCTGAGTTTCCAAATCAGTCCTTCTCTATAGAGAAAAATGGGAAAATTTGATGTTTTATAACCATCATGGAGGTAGGATGTATGGGACAAAGCAAAGTAATTGCCATGAATAACATTACTTACACATAACTCCTAGACAAACACCTGCAACTGGCATTTTCCTTCATCTTCAGTATAATATTTCCAAGATGGGAAGATACGCACATACAATTTAACAACATCAAATGCGATAGCTACTAAACTACAACTAGCTGGTTGTGCTTCCTCCACATGAATAGTCGTACTAACTGGTGGAGTTGGGGTTCGCCCTGGTAGTACTGGCCCTTTGGGCACTCGAGCTGCCTTACTAACTGCTCTTGTCTGGGAGCTCTATGATGGAGATGGTGTTGTGTCAACAGGAACTGGGTTACTATCTGCTGGGGTTGGGGTTAGATTGGGTGAAGCTGGTTCTGTGTCCATCGCAGTAGGGGTACAATCTGCGAGAGTTTTGGTTATCTGTGGCAGGGCCTGTTCTTGTGCATGTATAACCGGGGTGCTATCTCCACCAAGAGGTAGCACTGTTTTATTTGAAGACCGTGTTTTTAGTCCGCTGGATACTGGCATCACCCGCTCCAATTCAAATGGCTGATAGACAGGAAACATAGTTGAATGTACAAACATTGTATGAGAGGCAGATGCAATAGATAGTGTGGAAAAAGACATGAAATAGTTGACATGTATATTGTTTAACTAAAACGGATAGCATGACATAATTTCACATATATGATGTCTATCTAAACTGGATAGCATAGCATAACATAATTCAAAGATATGATGAATAACTAAACAGGATTGCATGACATAATTCACCTACATGGTATCTAAGTAATCAGGATCGCATCATTTAATTCACATATGTGATTTATATGCTAAACAGATGGCATTCGATATGATGTCTGAACTAAGAACATGGTGTTGAATATTGTGTATATGATGTCTAAACTATGCAATGCAAGACACCATATGCATGATATGAGCAGTATAATCGTGCCAAGTTTGAGCATACACCTCGGTAGGGGAATAGGACTGGTCATCTGTCTCTGAATCCAT
This sequence comes from Triticum dicoccoides, assembly GCF_002162155.2. Lineage (NCBI taxonomy): Eukaryota > Viridiplantae > Streptophyta > Magnoliopsida > Poales > Poaceae > Triticum > Triticum dicoccoides. Next base: position 632,005,265 of record NC_041387.1, read on the forward strand.
CTCTAAGGAGCTATCGGGACCCAACAAGAGATCTGCTTCAACAAGTAGCACTGTCTGCTCTGAAGGCCTTGTTTTCACTCCAGATTTTTCCATCTCCCACCCAAATTGCTGATTCACAGGAAGAGTAGTTTAATGTACAAACATTGTCGACAAATGGAAATGTAATGAAGAAAAGGATGGGCAAGATATCATTCAAATATATGATGCCTGGTTAAACATGATGGCATTTCACATTTCACATATATTATGGCTGGCTAAAAGACATGAGATTGCATAATTCCCATATATGATATAGAAACTAAACAGGTGGCATTACAGAACATGTCTAAACTAAGCAGATGACATATATGATGTCAAAAGTAGGCACTGCAAGGCAACATATGCATGATATGACTAACATTATCATGCCAAGGTAGAGCAAACACCTTGGGGGGTAAATAGGAGTGGTCAGCGGCGTCTGAATCCGCCTCAGAACAGATATCTTCCTCTAGATTACAATCTGGAGAGGGGCGGGGAGGGTTTGCCATTGAACCCACCATGGAGCAATGTCTGCATGACATTGTATTGCTGCGCAAAACTCTTCTCTTTTTCTCTACATGTTCAGCATGACTGTGTACAATATCTGACATGCATACGAAAAAAATATGGTGAGATTATGTAAGGAGAGCATGCAGAAATTTAGAGTGATGGTAACAACCAGTGGATGGATCCAAAAATAATGATAGCAGGCTAATGATTGCTTTAAATTAATAAAAAGACAGATGATGATTGCTTTACTGTTTGTTTCCCACCCAAGATGAACAACATAGGCATACCCTAGGTGAACCAGATATTAGACAGACATACTATTCATTGTTGCCTTGATATGTGCCCACAACTAATTTAGAACTCAAGGTTGAACATTAATTTGGACCTGACTTGGAGTCCAAGAGGTGAACAGGACGATAAAGTAGCAGGTAATTTTAAGCAATGCATAACATAAGCAGAAACAAAAGAGTGCGACCTCTCTTGTGGACCCGTGTACTCCTCAGGTTCATCTGCTGAGTCGATGATGGTGATGCCATTGCAGTGGGTGCCGGCGGCAGGGAAGGAGATGTGAGGCGGTGAAAGACGGTTAGGAGTCATGATGTCTGGTTTGGTGGATGCTTCTGTCGATGGAGCAGCTCAGGTGAGGTGGACGACGTCGCGGTAGGAGCAGGACAAACCACACAAAGTTCCCTTCGACACGTACCTGTAACTGAAGTAATTGTGTAAGGGCTCATTTGGCTTGCATGATTCTTAAAATACAGGGATAGGAAAAACACCGGAATAGGATAGGAAAATGCACATGGTAAACAGAGCATTTGTAAACACAGGATTTCTGTCAACTTGGGTGTTTGGTTTACACGAGCAGAGGAATGCAAAGAAACATGGCCAAAATAAAGTGAAACCATATGAAAGTGTGTACAGTTAGAATGTTATTCTTGCACTAATGCACTTGGTCTTGTTTTCATGCATAGGATTTTGAAAAGTAGGTCCAGGTGGATGTTTTGCTTCATTCCTTTCAACAAAATGCATGAATAATTGAATAGTAGAGTGCCATTGGAAAATTCCCTATTGCTATGTTTTTCCGTTGGACCAAAATAGCCCTAATGGATCGACATGAATGTATAGTAATAAGTGATGCAACAAGTGTACAACCTCTTTGCCGTAGCCGTGTCGACCTCAGCATCATTGGGTTGGTTGCTGAAGAAGTTGAGGCAGAGGTGGCTGTCGGAGGTGTGGAGGAAGATCTGAGGAATCTGTAGACGGCGTCCAGGACACTGCTCTGTTGTGATGGATCGTTCTGTCATTGGAGCAGCTCCGGTGAGCCGTAAGACGTCAAGGCTAAAGCAGCACAAGACAGACATCGTCAATCTCAAGTGGGATTCTAATATGATCTCCAATAGATGATGTAAAATGGATGTAAAATTTACATCACCAAAAATCACCTGACTACAACGAATGAGGTAAAAACTGTTGACTCTGAACTTAACTGTCGAAACTGAAATTTACTGTGGAATCTGAATGCTACTGTCGAAACTGAATGCAATGGTATCAGAGAGGCACTTGACATGTAGTTTAGGGAGGGCCTGCAGTTCATCTTCAACCTGCACCCCCCAGAGCCGCCAGCCACCACCGGCCGAACCGTCGGCCCCAACGCCGCCTCGCCGCCCCGAAACAACTCCCCACTGCCGCCCCGGCCAGCCCTCTAGGCCCCCCGCCCCCACCCTGAACCCTAAGATAGATAGTGGGGTACCTCTCCGGCGAGCCCCCGTCCCAGCTGCGGGTGGTTCTTCCTTAACTCCGGCGAGCCCCCCCAACCCCTGAAAATCGACTGACCAAAAAGTCGATTCAGTCGAATGAAGTGTGGCTAAATCGGAGCAGAGCAGCAGCACGAGCGAGGGGGAGAGCAGCAACAGCAGCTAGGCGAGCGAGCGATCAAGCGAGAGCCGGAGCAGCAGCAGCGCGAGCGAGCGAGCGAGAGCCGGAGCAGCAGCAGCAGATCCGACTGGTATGGACGCCGCCACCGAAGGGGCCTCGCACTGGGGGAGAGCCGCCGTGGAGATGTGATACGTCTCCAACGTATCTATAATTTATGAAGCATTCATGCTATATTATTATCTGTTTTGTATGATTATGGTCTTTATTATACACTTCTATATTACTTTTGGGACTAACCTATTAACTGGAGGCCCATCCCATATTGTTGTTTTATTGCATGTTTTAGTATTTCGAAGAAAAGGAATATCAAACGGAGTCCAAACGGAATGAAACATTCGGGGGCGTGATTTTTAGGAAGAATATGATCCGGGAGACTTGGAGGTCACGTCAGAAGAGCATCGAGGAAGCCACGAGATAGGGGGCGCGCCCACCCCCCTGGGCGTGCCCTACCCTCTCGTAAGCCCCTCGAGGCTCCCCCGACCAACTTCTTTCGCCTATATAAGCCTACATACCCTAAAAACATCAAATATCAAGATAGATTGGGAGTTTCTCCGCCGCAAGCCTCTGTAGCCACCAAAAACCTCTCAGGAGCCCGTTCCGGCACCCTGCCGGAGGGGGAACCCATCACCGGTGCCATCTTCATCATCTCGGCGCTATCCATGACGAGGAGGGAGTAGTTCACCCTCGGGGCTGAGGGTATGTACCAGTAGTTGTGTGTTTGATCTCTCTCTCTCTCTCTCCCTCCCTCTCGTGTTCTCTCTATGGCATGATCTTGATGTATCGCGAGCTTTGCTATTATAGTTGGATCTTATGATGTTTCTCCCCCTCTACTCTCTTGTAATGGATTGAGTTTTCCCTTTGAAGTTATCTTATCGGATTGAGTCTTAAAGGATTTGAGAACACTTGATGTATGTCTTGCCATGTTTATCTGTGGTGACAATGGGATATCATGAGCCACTTGATGTATGTTTTGGTGATCAACTTGCGGGTTCCGCCCATGAACCTATGCATAGGGGTTGGCACACATTTTCGTCTTGACTCTCCGGTAGAAAATTTGGGGCACTCTTTGAAGTACTTTGTGTTGGTTGAATAGATGAATCTGAGATTGTGTGATGCATATCGTATAATCATGCCCACGGATACTTCAGGTGACAATGGAGTATCTAGGTGACATTAGGGTTTTGGTTGATTTGTGTCTTAAGGTGTTATTCTAGTACGAACTCTTGAATAGATTGATCCGAAAGAATAACTTTGAGGTGGTTTCGTACCCTACCATAATCTCTTCGTTTGTGATACGTCCATTTTGCATCATGCTTTTATATCAATATTTATTGCATTATGGGCTGTTATTACACATTATATCTCAATACTTATGGCTATTCTCTCTTATTTTACAAGGTTTACCATGAAGAGGGGGAATGCCGGCAGCTGGAATTCTGGCTAGAAAAGGAGCAAACGTTGGAAACCTATTCTGCACAACTCCGAAAGTCCCGAAACTCCACGAAACAACCTTTTGGATTTATTAAGAATTTATGAGCGAAATAAATAGGCCAGGGGGCCCACACCCTGTCTAGGAGACATGGGGCGCCCCCCCCCCTTAGGGCACGGCCCCCTATCTCCTGGGTCCCCTGGTGGGCCTCTGGCGTCCATCTTCTGCTATATCATCACTCTTTCCCTGGTAAAAATCATTGGCAAGCTTACGGGACGAAACTCCGCCGTCACGAGGCGGAACCTTGGCGGAATCAATCTAGGGCTCTGGCGGAGCTGTTCTGCCGGGGACACTTCCCTCCGGGAGGGGGAAATCATCATCAACGTCATCACCAACGATCCTCTCATCGGGAGGGGGTCAATCTCCATCAACATCTTCACCAGCACCATCTCCTCTCAAAACCCTAGTTCATCTCTTGTATCCAATCTTGTGTCAAAACCACAAATTGGTACCTGTGGGTTGCTAGTAGTGTTGATTACTCCTTGTAGTTGATACTAATTGGTTTACTTGGTGGAAGATCATATGTTCAGATCCTTTATGCATATTATTACTCCTCTGATTATGAACATGAACATGCTTTGTGAGTAGTTACGTTTGTTCCTGAGGACATGGGTGAAGTCTTGCTATTAGTAGTCATGTGAATTTGGTATTCGTTCGATATTTTGATGAGATGTATGTTGTCTTTCCTCTAGTGGTGTTATGTGAACGTCGACTACATGACACTTCACCATTATTTGGGCCTAGAGGAAGGCATAGGGAAGTAATAAGTAGATGATGGGTTGCTAGAGTGACAGAAGATTGAACCCTAGTTTATGCGTTGCTTCGTTAGGGGTTGATATGGACCCATATGTTTAATGTTGTGGTTAGGTTTAGCTTAATACTCCTTTTTGTAGTTGCAGATGCTTGCAATAGGGGTTAATCATAAGTGGGATGCTTGTCCAAGTTAGGACAGTACCCAAGTGCCGGTCCACCCACATATCAAATTATCAAAGTACCGAACGTGAATCTTACGAACGTGATGAAACTAGCTTGACAATAATTCCCAATGTGTCCTCGGGAGCTCCTTTCTCATTATTAGAATTGTCCAGGATTATCCTTTGCTACATAAAGGATTGGGCCACCTTGCTGCACTTTATTTACTTTATTTACTTGTTGCTCGTCACTATTTATCTTATCACAAAACTATCTATCACCTACAATTTCAGTGCTTGCGGAGAAAACCTTACTGAAAACCGCTTATCATTTCCTTCTGCTCCTCGTTGGGTTCGACACTCCTACTTATCGAAAGGAATACGATAGATCCCCTACACTTTTGGGTCATCAAGACTCTTTTCTAGCGCCGTTGCCGGGGAGTGTAGCGCTTTTGGTGAGTGGAACTTGGTAAGGAAACATTTATATAGTGTGCTGAAATTTTCTGTTACTTGTCACTATGGAACCTAATCCTTTGAGGGGCTTGTTTGAGGTATCTTCACCCCAACCAGAAGAGCAAAGAGATGCTCCTCAACCTACTGAACCTTATGAAAATATTCACTTTGAGATTCCTTCGGGTATGATAGAAAAACTGCTAGCTAATCATTTTGCAGGAGACGGAACATTGCATCCTGACTTACACCTTATCTTTGTGGATGGAGTTTGTGGATTATTTAAGCTTGCGGGTATCCCAATGATGTTGTCAAAAGGAAGGTCTTCCCTTTATCTTTGAAGGGAGATGCAATGACATGGTATAGGCTATGTGATGATACGAGATTTTGGAATTATAAGCGACTGAAGTTGGAATTTCACCAGAAGTTCTATCCTATGCATCTTGTTCATCGTGATCGTAATTACATATATAATTTCTGGCCTTGCGAAGGAGAAAGCATTGCTCAAGCTTGGGGGAGGCTTAAGTCAATGTTATATTCATGCCCCAATCATGAGCTCTCTCGGGAAATGATTATTCAGAATTTTTATGCTCGGCTTTCTCTTGATAATCGCAACCTGCTCGATACTTCCTGTGCTGGTTCCTATATGCTGAAGGCTATTGATTTCAAATGGGACTTATTGGAAAGAATTAAACACAACTCTGAAGATTGGGGTTCCGACAATGGTAAGGAGTCAGGTATGACACCTAAGTTCGATTGTGTTAAATCTTTTATGGATACCGATGCTTTCCGTGGATTTAGCTCTAAGTATGGACTTGACTCTGAGATAGTAGCTACTTTTTGTGAAACTTTTGCTACTCGCGTTGATCTCCCTAAAGAGAAGTGGTTTAAATATAATCCTCCTGTTGAAGTGAAAGTAGTTGCACCTATTACAGTCGAAGAAAAGACTGTTACATATAGTGATCCTATTATTCCTACTGCTTATGTTGAAAAACCTCCTTTTCCTGTTAGGATAAAAGATCATGTTAAAGCTTCGACTATTGTTCGTAAGAGTAATACTAGGACCTATACACCTCCTGAGCAAATTAATGTTGAACCTGGTATTGCTATGATTAAATATCTCTTGGATGAGGACTTAGATGGGCATGTTATCTCTTTCTTGGGTGAAACTGCTAATATTGCTAGACCCGATACTAAGACACGTAGACCAGTTGTAGGCACGCCTGTTATTTCTGTTAAAATAGGAGATCATTGTTATCATGGCTTATGTGATATGAGTGCTAGTGCTAATGCGATACCTTATGATCTTTATAAAGAAATTATGCACGATATTGCACATGTTGAATTAGAAGACATTGATGTTACTATTAAGCTTGCTAATAGGGACACCATTAAACCTATTGGGATTGTTAGAGATGTTGAAGTCTTGTGTGGGAAGATTAAGTACCCTACTGATTTTCTTGTTCTTGGTTCCCCACAAGATGATTTTTGTCCCATTATTTTTGGTAGACCCTTCTTGAATACTGCTAGTGCTAAGATTAATTGTGAAAAGAATATTGTCACTGTTGGCATAGATGGTATGTCTCATGAGTTTAATTTCGCTAAGTTTAGTAGACAACCCCGTGAAAGGGAACCACCTAGTAAGGATGAGATTATTGGTCTTGCTTCCATTGTTGTTCCTCCAACTGATCCGTTAGAACAATATTTGTTAGACCATGAAAACGATATGTTTATGAAGGAAAGGGAAGAAATAGATGAAGTTTTCCTTAAACAAGAACCTATGCTAAAACATAACCTTCCTGTTGAAATTCTTGGGGATCCCCTTCCACCCAAGGGTGATCCCATGTTCGAACTCAAACCGTTACCTGATAATCTTAAGTATGCTTATCTTGATGAAAAAGCAATATATCCTGTTATTATTAGTGCTAACCTTTCAGAGAAAGAAGAAGAAAGATTATTGAAAACTCTGAAGAAGCACCATGCAGCTATTGGATATACTCTGGATGATCTTAAGGGCATTAGTCCCACATTATGTCAACACAAAATTTTAGTGGAGAAAGATGCCAAACCAGTTAGAGATCCTCAAAGACGATTAAATCCCAAAATGAAGGAAGTGGTAAGAAACGAGATTCTAAAACTCCTTGAGGCAGGTATTATTTATCCCGTTGCTGATAGTGAATGGGTAAGCCATGTCCATTGTGTCCCTAAAAAGGGGGATATTACCGTTGTTCCTAATGATAAAGATGAATTGATCCCGCAAAGAATTATTATAGTCTATAGGATGGTAATTGATTTCCGTAAGTTAAATAAAGCTACTAAGAAAGATCATTACCCTTTACCTTTTATTGATCAAATGCTAGAGAGGCTATCCAAACACACATTTTTGCTTTCTAGATGGTTATTCTGGCTTCTCTCAAATACATGTGTCCGCAAAGAATAAATCTAAAACTACTTTTACTTGCCCTTTTGGTACTTTTGCTTATAGACGTATGCCTTTTGGTTTATGTAATGCACCTGCTACCTTTCAAAGATGCATGATGGCTATATTTTCTGATTTTTGTGAAAAGATTTGTGAGGTATTCATGGATGACTTCTCCGTCTATGGATCCTCTTTTGATGATTGTTTGAGCAACCTTGATCGAGTTTTGCAGAGATGCGAAGACACTAGTCTCGTCCTGAATTGGGAAAAGTGTCACTCTATGGTTAATGAAGGCATTGTCTTGGGGCACAAGATCTCTGAGAGAGGTATTGAAGTTGATAAAGCCAAAGTTGATGATATTGAAAAGATGTCATGTCCCAAGGACATAGTATAAGAAGTTTCCTTGGTCATGCCGGCTTTTATAGGAGGTTCATTAAGGACTTCTCTAAAATCTCTAGGCCTCTGACTAATTTATTGCAAAAAGATATTCCTTTTGTCTTTGATGACGATTGTGTAGAAGCATTTGAAACACTTAAGAAAGCCTTGATCACTGCACCTATTGTTCAGCCACCTGATTGGAATTTACCTTTTGAAATTATGTGCGATGCTAGTGATTATGCTGTAGGTGCTGTTTTAGGGCAAAGAGTCGATAAGAAATTGAATGTTATCCAGTATGCTAGTAAGACTCTTGATACTGCCCAGAGAAATTATGCTACTACTGAAAAAGAGTTCTTAGCAGGTGTGTTTGCATGTGATAAGTTTAGACCTTATATTGTTGATTCCAAAGTTACTATTCACACTGATCATGCTACTATTAAATACCCTATGGAAAAGAAAGATGCTAAGCCTAGACTCATTAGATGGGTTCTCTTGCTCCAAGAATTTGACTTGCATATTATTGATAGAAAGGGAGCTGAGAACCCCGTTGCAGACAACTTGTCTAGGTTAGAGAATGTTCTTGATGACCCACTGCCTATTAATGATAGTTTTCCTGATGAACAATTAGCGGTTGTCAATGCTTCTCGTACTGCTCCTTGGTATGCTGATTATGCTAATTACATTGTTGCTAAATATATACCGCCTAGTTTCACATACCAGCAAAAGAAAAAGTTCTTTTATGATTTAAGACATTACTTCTGGGATGATCCACACCTTTATAAGGAAGGGGTAGATGGTATTATTAGATGTTGTGTGCCTGAGCATGAACAGGAACAAATCCTATGCAAGTGTCACTCTGAATCTTACGGATGTTGGGGAACGTAGCAGAAATTCAAAATTTTCCTACGCGTCACCAAGATCTATCTATGGAGAAACCAGCTACGAGTAGAAGGAGAGTGCATCTACATACCCTTGTAGATCGCTAAGCGGAAGCGTTCAAGTGAACGGGGTTGATGGAGTCGTACTCGTCGTGATTCAAATCACCGATGATCAAGTGCCGAACGGACGGCACCTCCGCGTTCAACACACGTACAGCCCGGTGACGTCTCCCACGCCTTGATCCAGCAAGGAGAGAGGGAGAGGTTGAGGAAGACTCCGTCCAGCAGCAGCACAACGGCGTGGTGGTGGTGGAGGAGCGTGGCAATCCCGCAGGGCTTCGCCAAGCACCATGGGAGAGGAGGAGGAGGAGAGGCAGGGCTGCACCAACGAGAGATCAAATCGCGTGTTATGGGCAGCCCTATGCCTCACTATTTATAGGGGGAGAGGGGGCTGCGCCCCCCTCTAGGGTTTCCCACCCCCAAGGGGTGCGGCCAGCCCTAGATGGCAAAGGGGGCGGCGGCCAGGTGGGGGAGAGAGGGGAGGCGCCCACTAGGTGGGCCTTAAGGCCCATCTGGACTAGGGTTTGCCCCCTCCCACTCTCCCTTGCGCCTTGGCCCCTTGTGGGGGGCGCACCAGCCCACCTAGGGGCTGGTCCCCTCCCACACATGGCCCACGCAGCCTTCTGGGGCAGGTGGCCCCACTTGGTGGACCCCCGGGACCCTCCTGGTGGTCCCGGTACAATACCGATATCGCCCGAAACTTTTCCGGTGACCAAAACAGGACTTCCCATATATAAATCTTTACCTCCGGACCATTCCGGAACTCCTCGTGACGTCCGGGATCTCATCCGGGACTCCGAACAACATTCGGTAACCACATACAAGCTTCCTTTATAACCCTAGCGTCATCGAACCTTAAGTGTGTAGACCCTACGGGTTCGGGAGACATGCAGACATGACCGAGACGTTCTCCGGTCAATAACCAACAGCGGGATCTGGATACCCATGTTGGCTCCCACATGTTCCACGATGATCTCATCGGATGAACCACGATGTCAAGGACTCAATCGATCCCGTATACAATTCCCTTTGTCTAGCGGTATTTTACTTGCCCGAGATTCGATCGTCGGTATACTGATACCTTGTTCAATCTCGTTACCGGCAAGTCACTTTACTCGTTCCGTAACACATCATCCCGTGATCAACTCCTTGGTCACATTGCGCATATGATGATGTCCTACCGAGTGGGCCCAGAGATACCTCTCCGTTTACACGGAGTGACAAATCCCAGTCTCGATCCGCATAAAACAATAGATACTTTCGGAGATACCTGTAGTGCACCTTTATAGTCACCCAGTTACGTTGTGACGTTTGATACACCCAAAGCACTCCTACGGTATCCAGGAGTTACACGCTCTCATGGTCAAAGGAAGAGATACTTGACATTGGCAAAGCTCTAGCAAATGAACTACACGATCTTTTGTGCTAGTCTTAGGATTGGGTCTTGTCCATCACATCATTCTCCTAATGATGTGATCCCGTTATCAACGACATCCAATGTCCATAGCCAGAAAACCATGACTATCTGTTGATCACAACGAGCTAGTCAACTAGAGGCTCACTAGGGACATATTGTGGTCTATGTATTCACACGTGTATTACGATTTCCGGATAATACAGTTATAGCATGAATAAAAGACAATTATCATGAACAAGGAAATATAATAATAATACTTTTATTATTGCCTCTAGGGCATACTTCCAACAACGGAGGACACCACGCTGGAGATAGAACTACACACAAGGTACTATAATCTGGTTTTTATTGGCCTACTCTCTTCAAAGATGCTCGTAAGTTTGTCTTATCTTGTGATGAATGTCAAAGAATAGGTAACATTAGTAGACGTCAAGAAATGCCTATGAATTATTCTCTTGTCATTGAACCGTTTGATGTTTGGGGCTTTGATTATATGGGACCTTTTCCTGCCTCCAGTGGTTATACACATATTTTAGTTGCTATTGATTACGTTACTAAGTGGGTAGAAGCTATTCCAACTAGTAGTGCTGATCATAACACTTCTATTAAAATGCTTAAAGAAGTTATTTTTCCGAGGTTTGGAGTCCCTAGATATCTTATGACTGATGGTGGTTCACACTTTATTCATGGTGCTTTCCGTAAGATGCTTGCTAAGTATGATGTCAATCATAGAATCGCATCTCCTTATCACCCGCAGTCTAGTGGTCAAGTAGAGTTGAGCAATAGAGAGCTCAAATTAATTTTGCAAAAGACTGTGAATAGATCTAGAAAGAATTGGTCCAAGATACTTGATGATTCATTATGGGCCTATAGAACTGCATACAAAAATCCTATGGGTATGTATCCATATAAGATGGTTTATGGAAAAGCATGTCATTTACCTCTTGAACTTGAACATAAAGCATATTGGGCTATTAAAGAGCTCAATTATGACTTCAAACTTGCCGGTGAGAAGAGGTTGTTTGATATTAGCTCACTTGATGAATGGAGAACCCAAGCATATGAGAATGCCAAGCTTTTCAAAGAAAAAGTCAAACGCTGGCATGACAAGAGGATACAAAAGCGTGAGTTTAACGTAGGAGATTATGTGTTATTATTCAACTCTCGTTTAAGATTTTTTGCAGGAAAACTTCTCTCAAAATGGGAAGGTCCCTACGTTATCGAGGAGGTCTATCGTTCTGGTGCTATACAAATCAACAACTTCGATGGTACAAATCCGAGGGTGGTAAACGGTCAAAGAATTAAACATTATATTTCAGGTAATCCTATAAATGTTGAAACTAATATTATTGAAACCATAACCCCCGAGGAATACATAAGAGACACTTTCCGGAATGTTCCAGACTCCGAAAAGGCATAGGTACGTGGTACGGTAAGTAAACCGACTCCAAAACAACTCTAATGGCATTTTTTATCAGTTTTGGATTATTTAAGAATTTTAGGAAGAAAGAAGTAGTCCGAAAGGGACACGAGGCTCCCACGAGAGAGGAGGCCGCCCCCCTGTAGGGCGCGCCCCCTGTCTCGTGGGAACCTCGTGTGCCTCCCGGACTCCGTTTTCTTGTATGTTACGTATTTTGGTTGGTAAAAATTCATTATTTATACTCCCGAAGGTTTTGACCACCGTATCACGCAAATATCCTCTGTTTTCGTTTCGAACTATTCTTGTTGCAGATTTGGAACAAGATGTCGTCCCAAGATTCGGAGGGAGAGAGCTACATGGCTGATTATATTGCAAATCCAAAAGTATACGGGGATGTCGAACATTATAGCTGGACCACAGAGGAAGAAGAAGACTACAATCCAAAGAGGAAGGAGGAGACAAGCTCCGATGAAGAGGACGATCCACTACCTCAACCTGGTGATATGCATGTGGAGTTCAAGAAGTCAAGCCTCCCTAAGGTCCAATCTATCCCACCACGTCTTTTGTAGGACAGCAAGGCAGCACCATGCAAAAAGATAATGAAACTTGAGCTCAAGAATGAGGATCTGAGGGAGGAAAATTGTAGCCTCAGACGCAAGCTAGAGAAGAAAAATGCAACAACTCCTACTCCATCACCTCCGAGGAAATAATCACATGGGTATGGGCACTCCCCTTGGCAACTGCCAAGCTTGGGGGAGGTGCCCCAGTATCGTATCACCTTCACACTCCTATCTTTACCGCTTTATTTAGTTCGATTCCTTTAGTAGTATCTTGATCTAGTAGATTGAAGTTTTGATATCCAGTAGTTTTGAGTTTTGCATTGTGATCTCTTTATGTAAGCGAGTCTGTGTGCTATCTATAATAAAGATTAGTGTTGAGTCAAGGGCTTTGCCATGTTGCTATGATCTTGAGAAAGTATAAAGAACAAAAGAGTTCATATTGATCTTATGGATAGTGATAACTTAACACATAGAAAGTATGAGGCATAAAAATTGTTGAGAGTTGACATTGTCGCAATTAATAGGAAGTGATAAGGAAAGAGGGGTTCACATATAAATATATTATCTTGGACATCTTTATGATTGTGAAGCACTCATTAAGTATGACATGCTAAAAGAGTTGATGTTGGACAAGGAAGACAACGTAATGGTTTATGTTTTCCGACATCTCAGTTAAAGTATATTGTCATTGACCTTCCAAACATGTTGAGCTTGCCTTTCCCCCTCTTGCTAGCCAAATTCCTTGCACCAAGTAGAGATACTACTTGTGCTTCCAAATATCCTCAAACCCAGTTTTGCCATGAGAGTCCACCATACCTACCTATGGATTGAGTAAGATCCTTCAAGTAAGTTGTCATCGGTGCAAGCAATAAAAATTGCTCTCTAAATATGTATGACTTATTAGTGCAGAGAAAATAAGCTTTGTACGAACTTGTTGTGGAAGTAATAAAAGCGACGGATTGCATAATAAAGGTCCACATACAAGGGGCAATATAAAGTGACGTTCTTTTGCATTAAGATTTCGTGCATCAACCCTAAATGCGCATGGCAACCTCTGCTTCCCTCTGCAAAGGGCCTATGTTTTACTTTATGCTTGAGTCAAGGTGATCTTCACCTTTCCCCTTTTTCATTTTATCCTTTGGCAAGCTCCTCGTGTTTGAAAGATCATGATACGTATATCCAATTGGATGTAAGTTGGCATAGGCTATTATTCTTGACATCACCTAAAGGTGAATACGTTGGGAGACAACACAATAAGCCCCTATCTTTCTCAGTGTCCGGCTGAAACTCTATAACCACAAGTATTGCGGGAGTGTTAGCAATTATGGGAGACTACGAGATAGTTGAGTATGTGAGCTTGTTGAAAAGCTCTATTATTGATTCTTTCTGATGTTACGGTAAATTGCAATTGCTTCAATGACTGAGATTATAGTTTGTTAGTTCCCAATGAAGTTTATGAACCATACTTGACATTGTGAATTACTTATTACTTGAGCATAGGAAATCATATGACAAAATCTATATATGTTGCTCTTATAAGAATGATCATGATGCCCTCATGTCCGTATTTTATTTTTGTCGACACCTCTATCTCTAAAACATGCGGACATATTTTTTGATTTCGGCTTCCGCTTGAGGACAAGCGAGGTCTAAGCTTGGGGGAGTTGATACGTCCATTTTGCATCATGCTTTTATATCAATATTTATTGCATTATGGGCTGTTATTAAACATTATATCTCAATACTTATGGCTATTCTCTCTTATTTTACAAGGTTTACCATGAAGAGGGGAAATGCCGACAGCTGGAATTCTGGCTGGAAAAGGAGTAAACGTTGGAGACCTATTCTGCACAACTCCAAAAGTCCTGAAACTCCACGAAACAACCTTTTGGATTTATTAAGAATTTATCAGCAAAATAAATAGGCCAGGGGGCCCACGCCCTGT
>NC_041387.1:632019941-632038162 GCF_002162155.2 Triticum dicoccoides
CCCCCCCGTAGGGCGCGGCCCCCTATCTCCTGGGCCCCCTGGTGGGCCTCCGGCGTCCATCTTCTGCTATATCATCACTCTTTCCCTGGAAAAAATCATGGGCAAGCTTACGGGACGAAACTCCGCCGCCACGAGGCGGAACCTTGGCGGAATCAATCTAGGGCTCTCGCAGAGCTGTTCTGCCGGGGACACTTCCCTCCGGGAGGGGGAAATCATCATCACCGTCATCACCAACGATCCTCTCATCGGGAGGGGGTCAATCTCCATCAACATCTTCACCAGCACGATCTCCTCTCAAAACCCTAGTTCATCTCTTGTATCCAATCTTGTATCAAAACCACAAATTGGTACATGTGGGTTGCTAGTAGTGTTGATTACTCCTTGTAGTTGATACTAATTGGTTTACTTGGTGGAAGATCATATGTTCGGATCCTTTATGCATATTATTACTCCTTTGATTATAAACATGAACATGCTTTGTGAGTAGTTACGTTTGTTCCTGAGGACATGGGTGAAGTCTTGCTATTAGTAGTCATGTGAATTTGGTATTCGTTCGATATTTTAATGAGATGTATGTTGTCTTTCCTCTAGTGGTGTTATGTGAACGTCGACTACATGACACTTCACCATTATTTGGGCCTAGAGGAAGGCATAGGGAAGTAATAAGTAGATGATGGGTTGCTAGAGTGACAGAAGCTTAAACCCTAGTTTATGCGTTGCTTCGTTAGGGGTTGATATGGACCCATGTGTTTAATGCTGTGGTTAGGTTTACCTTAATACTCCTTTTTGTAGTTGCGGATGCTTGCAATAGGAGTTAATCATAAGTGGGATGCTTGTCCAAGTTAGGGCAGTACCCAAGTGACGGTCCACCCACATATCAAATTATCAAAGTACCGAACGCGAATCTTATGAACGTGATGAAACTACTTTACAATAATTCCCAATGTGTCCTCGGGAGCTCCTTTCTCATTATTAGAATTGTCCAGGCTTATCCTTTGCTACATAAAGGATTGGGCCACCTTGCTGCACTTTATTTACTTTATTTACTTGTTTCTCGTCACTATTTATCTTATCACAAAACTATCTATCACCTACAATTTCAGTGCTTGCAGAGAAAACCTTGCCGAAAACCGCTTATCATTTCCTTCTGCTCCTCGTTGGGTTCGACATTCTAGTACGAACTCTTGAATAGATTGATCCGAAAGAATAACTTTGAGGTGGTTTCGTACCCTACCATAATCTCTTCGTTTGTTCTCCGCTATTAATGTCTTCGGAGTGACTCTTTGTTGCATGTTGAGGGATTGTTATATGATCTATCTATGTTATTATTGTTGAGAGAACTTGCACTAGTGAAAGTATGAACCCTAGGCCTTGTTTCCTACCATTGCAATACTGTTTACGCTTACTTTTATCATTAGT
The DNA here is from genome assembly GCF_002162155.2 of Triticum dicoccoides. NCBI lineage: Eukaryota > Viridiplantae > Streptophyta > Magnoliopsida > Poales > Poaceae > Triticum > Triticum dicoccoides. The sequence goes on from NC_041387.1 coordinate 632,021,361, forward strand.
TACCTTGCTGTTTTTATAATTTCATATTACAAATACCTTTATCTATTATCTATATTGCACTTGTATCATCATCTCTTCGCCAAACTAGTGCACCTATACAATTTACCATTGTATTGGGTGTGTTGGGGACACAAGAGACTTTTTGTTATTTGGTTGCAGGGTTGTTTGAGAGAGACCATCTTCATCCTACGCCTCCCACGGATTGATAAACCTTAGGTCATCCACTTGAGGGAAATTTTCTACTGTCCTACAAACCTGTGCACTTGCAGGCCCGACAACGTCTACAAGAAGAAGGTTGTGTAGTAGACATCAAGCTCTTTTCTGGCGCCATTGCCGGGGAGGTGAGTGCTTGAAGGTATATCTTTAGATCTTGCAATCGATCTTTTTGTTTCTTGTTTTATCACTAGTTTAGTTTATAAAAGAAAACTACCAAAAAATGGAATTGAGTTTGTCTCATACGCTTCGTCTTTTTAATATCTTCCGTGAGTATGATGAAAAGGAAAATTGTGCTCAAGTGCTAGAAGAAGAAATCTATAGAATGTTTGATACTAAATCTTTGAATGATGAGCATGATTGTAATGTTGTTAGTATGAATTCCTTGAATATCCATGATGCTAATGATATGCAAAGCCACAAGCTTGGGAATGCTATGTTTGATGAAGATGAAATTTTTTGTCCCCCAAGTTTTGATGAGCAAATTTATTATGATGAAAGCATGCCTCCTATTTATGATGATTATATTGATGAAAGTGGGTTTGGAAGAGTATCAACTTTAGGAAGTAGTGATCCCACTATTTTGGAGGATGTTGAATCTTATTGTGATGAACATGAAAGTGGATTTGGAAGAGTGGCAACTTTATTTAGTGATGATTCCACTATTTCGGAAGAGGTTCCAATTGATTATGAGAACAAAGTTTTTATCTGTGATGATTATTGTGATGACTTGTAGGATATTAGGAATAATGATAAACATGAAACTTGTCATCATGATTTTAGTTTTCAATTGGATTATGCCTCACATGATAATTATTTTGTTGAGTTTGCTCCCACTACTATTCATGAGAAGAAATTTGCTTATGTGGAGAGTAATAAATTTTACATGCTAGTAGATCATGAAAAGAATGCTTTAGGTGCTGGTTATATTGTTGAATTCATTCATGATGCTACTGAAAATTATTATGAGGGAGGAACATATGCTTGTAGGAATTGCGATAATATCAAGTTTCCTCTCTATGTGTTAAATTTTTTGAAGCTATGCTTGTTTTACCTTCCTATGCTAGTTGATTATTGTTCCCATAAGTTGTTTGCTCACAAAATCCCTATGCATAGGAAGTGGGTTAGACTTAAATGTGCTAGTCATATTCTTCATGATGCTCTCTTTATGCTTCAATTCTTATCTTTTATGTGAGCATCATTTCATCATGCCTAGCTAGGGGCGTTAAACGATAGCGCTTGTTGGGAGGCAACCCAACTTTACTTTTGCTCCTTGCTTTTTGTTCCTGTTTAGTAATAAATAATTCATCTAGCCTCTGGTTAGATGTGGTTTCATGTTTTAATTAGTGTTTGTGCCAAGTAGAACCTTTGGGAAGACTTGGGTGAAGTTTATGTGATCTTGCTGTAAACAACAGAAACTTTAGCGCTCACGAGAATAGCTGCCGGTTTTTACTGAAGATTGATTTTAGGTTGATTCTTTTTGCATATGATTAATAGACAATTTCCTCAGGTCCACCCATTTAATTCAGAATTTTTTGAGTTCCAGAAGTATACGTTTGATACAGATTACTACAGACTGTTCTGTTTTTGACAGATTCTGTTTTCATTGTGTTGTTTGCTTATTTTGATGAATCTATGAGTTGTATCGGAGGGTATGAACCATAGAGAAGTTAGAATACAGTAGATATTACACCAATATGAATTTAGAATGAGTTTATTACAGTACCTAAGTGGTGGTTTTATTTTCTTATACTAATGGAGCTTGCGAGTTTTGTGTTGAGTTTTGTGTGGTTGAAGTTTTCAAGTTTTGGGTGAAGTTTCGATGGACTACGGAATAAGAAGTGGCAAGATCCTAAGCTTGGGGATTCCCAAGGCACCCCAAGGTAACATTCAAGGACGACCAAGAGCCTAAGCTTGGGGATGCCCCGGAAGGCATCCCCTCTTTCGTCTTCGTTCATCGGTAACTTTACTTGGAGTTATATTTTTATTCGCCACATGATATGTGTTTTGCTTGGAGCGTCATTTTATTTTGTTAGTATTTTCTTTCTGTTATCTAGAATAATTTTTTGCATCTATATTTTCAATAAAAAAGTCAAGGATAGCCTTTGCCATGCTTATTTTGCTAGTATACATGTTGCTGTTTGAAAACAGAAAGTTTACCGCTGTTCCAAAAATTCCCTAGAAAAGTCAGAGAATGGTATAATGTTGAAACTTTTTGCATATTAAGCTCTGATAAATTTATTACAGTGGGAATTTTCTCTCATAATTTTTGGAGTAAGGGAAGTATTGATACTCTTGCATTCTTTACAGACTGTACTGTTTTGGCAGATTGCTGTTATGTTTGCATATGTTTGCTTGTTTAATGGTTCTATTTGAAGATAGGAGTGTTAAATATGCAGAGGCATTTAGTATGCAATGTTGAATAATAATTTTAGTGATTTTTACAGTAGAAAATGATAAGGTTTTGCATTGGTTTATACTAACCTATCTCACGAGTTCTTGTTGAGTTTGTTGTGGATGAAGCTTTTGATAAAAAGAGAAACCATGATATGAGAGGAATTAAGGAGACACAAAAGTTCAAGCTTGGGGATGCCCAAGGCACCCCAATATAATATTTCAAGAAGTCTCAAGCATCTAAGCTTGGGGATGTCCTGGTAGGCATCCCACCTTTCTTCTTCAACAACTATCGGTTAGTATCGGTTGAGCCTAAGTTTTTGCTTCTTCACATGAGTTGTGATATCCTTGCAATGCCATTTTATTTTGTTTTGCTTGCTGTTTCAATAGAATATCAAGATCTGAAATTCTTTAATGAGAGAGAGTCTTCACATAGTTGCATAATTATTTAGCTACTCATTGATCTTCACTTATATCTTTTTGGAGTAGTTTGTCATTTACTCGTGTGCTTCACATATATCCTATGAGTAAATGGTTGAATGAGTTTAATGTCATAAATCTGAAATTATATATGTATAATTTGCTTATCCCATGGGGAGTAATGACTTCACATCTAAGAAGTAGAGGTTTATTGAAGGTTAGCAAGCATTGTATTGGTCATTTGAACAATTCATGAAAGAATGTTGAAGGAAGAGAGATTTCACATATAAATATACTATCCTAGAAATCTTTTATAATTGTGAGCACTCATTAAGTATGACATGCTAAAGAGTTGATTTTGGACAAGGAAGACAACGTAATGGGTTATGTTTTCTCACATCTCAATTAAAGTATATTGTCATGGATCATTCAAACATGTTGAGATTGCCTTTCCCCTTCATGCTAGACAAAATTCCTTGCACCAAGTAGAGATACTACTTGTGCTTCCAAATATCCTTAAACCCAGTTTTTGCCATGAGAGTCCACCATACCTACCTATGGATTGAGTAAGATCCTTCAAGTAAGTTGTCATCGGTGCAAGCAATAAAAATTGCTCTCTAAATATGAATGACTTATTAGTGCGGAGAAAATAAGCTTTGTACGATCTTGTTATGGAAGCAATAAAAGCGACGGACTGCATAATAAAGGTCCATATACAAGGGGCAATATAAAGTGACGTTCTTTCGCATTAAGATTTTGTGTATCCAACCCTAAAAGCGCATGACAACCTCTGCTTCCCTCTGCGAAGGGCCTATCTTTTACTTTATGTCTTTTACTTTATGCAAGAGTCAAGGTTATCTTCACCTTTCCCTTTTTCATTTTATCCTTTGGCAAGCACTTTGTGTTGGGGTGATCCTGATATATATATATCCAATTGAATGTAAGTTAGCATGAACTATTATTGTTGACATCACCCAAAGGTGAATACGTTGGGAGGCAACACTATAAGCCCCTATCTTTCTCAGTGTTTGATTAAGACTTCATAACCACAAGTATTGCGTGAGTGTCAGCAATTATATAAGACTATATGATAGTTGAGTATGTGGAGTTTGCTATTCCTGAAAATAAGATGAGTTGCAATTGTTTGATGACTAAGAATGAAGTTTGCTAGTTTTCAAGAAAGTTTATGGTCTATGCTTTAACATGTGAATTGCTTGTTACTTGTTCGTGAGAAGTTTTATGAGATGAACTACTGTTATGGCTTATAATCATGCTAGAAAAGGTGATTGAAATTATCATTGATCAAACATGTGCACCTTCTAGCATTCACAATTCATAAAGTCTTTCTTTATCATTTACCTACTCGAGGACGAGTAGGAATTAAGCTTGGGGATGCTGATACGTCTCCAACGTATCTATAATTTATGAAGCATTCATGCTATATTATTATCTGTTTTGAATGATTATGGGATTTATTATACACTTTTATATTACTTTTGGGACTAACCTATTAACCAGAGGCCCAGCCCATATTGTTGTTTTATTGCATGTTTCAGTATTTCGAAGAAAAGGAATATCAAACGGAGTCCAAACGGAATGAAACCTTCGGGAGCGTTATTTTTAGGAAGAATATGATCTGGGAGACTTGGAGGTCACGTCAGAAGAGCATCGAGGAACCCACGAGATAGGGGGCGCGCCCACCCCCTGGGCGCGCCCTACCCTCTCGTGGGCCCCTCGAGGCTCCCCCGACCGACTTCTTTCGCCTATATAAGCCTTCATTCCCTAAAAACATCGAATATCAAGATAGATCGGGAGTTCTGCCACCGCAAGCCTCTGTAGCCACCAAAAACCTCTCAGGAGCCCGTTCTGGCACCCTGCCGGAGGGGGAACCCATCACCGGTGGCCATCTTCATCATCCTAGCGCTATCCATGACGAGGAGGGAGTAGTTCACCCTCCGGGCTGAGGGTATGTACCAGTAGCTATGTGTTTGATCTCTCTCTCTCTCTCTCGTGTTCTCTCTATGGCACGATCTTGATGTATCACAAGCTTTGCTATTATAGTTGGATCTTATGATGTTTCTCCCCCTCTACTCTCTTGTAATGGATTGAGTTTTCTCTTTGAAGTTATCTTATCGGATTGAGTCTTAAAGGATTTGAGAACACTTGATGTATGTCTTGTCGTGTTTATCTGTGGTGACAATGGGATATCATGAGCCACTTGATGTATGTTTTGGTGATCAACTTGCGGGTTCCGCCCATGAACCTATGCATAGGGGTTGGCACACGTTTTCGTCTTGACTCTCCGGTAGAAACTTTGGGGCACTCTTTGAAGTACTTTGTGTTTGTTGAATAGATGAATCTGAGATTGTGTGATGCATATCGTATAATCATGCACATGGATACTTGAGGTGACAATGGAGTATCTAGGTGACATTAGGGTTTTGGTTGATTTGTGTCTTAAGGTGTTATTCTAGTACGAACTCTTGAATAGATTGATCCGAAAGAATAACTTTGAGGTGGTTTAGTACCCTACCATAATCTCTTCGTTTGTTCTCCGCTATTAGTGTCTTTGGAGTGACTCTTTGTTGCATGTTGAGGGATTGTTATATGATCTATCTATGTTATTATTGTTGAGAGAACTTGCACTAGTGAAAGTATGAACCCTAGGCCTTGTTTTCTACCATTGCAATACCGTTTACGCTTACTTTTATCATTAGTTACCTTGCTGTTTTTATAATTTCAGATTACAAATACCTTTATCTACTATCTATATTGCTCTTGTATCACCATCTCTTTGCCAAACTAGTGCACCTATACAATTTACCATTGTATTGGGTGTGTTGGGGACACAAGTGACTTTTTGTTATTTGGTTGCAGGGTTGTTTGAGAGAGACCATCTTCATCCTACGCCTCCACGGATTGATAACCTTAGGTCATCCACTTGAGGGAAATTTGCTACTGTCCTACAAACCTGTGCACTTCCAGGCCCAACAACGTCTACAAGAAGAAGGTTGTGTAGTAGACATCAAGATGTCATCCGCAGCGCCAGCTTCAAGGTAGTCGCTCCATGGGGGTGCAGGATGGAGCACCGTCGTTGTTGGGAGGTCGAGTTAAGGAGAAGGTGTGATGCGATGAGTGTATAACCTCTTTGGTGGCGCCGAGTAGGCCTCGGCTTCGTCTAAGGAGTCAGTGAGGATGTTGCAATTCCGGTGGAGCAGGTTAAGGCGGATCTGTGGGGATGGAGCAGCCGTGATAGACGAGGCGATCGTCGGAGCAGCTCCTTGGAGGTGGAGGACGGGGCGGCTGAACCGGCAGGACGACGAGATGGACAACGGATCCTCATCCGGGGAGGTGGACGAGGGACGTCGAGCTGTTGCTGTTGACGACATCATCGGGGAAGAGGCTCCGGCAGGGCAGCGGTGAGGTGGCGGACGGAGGAGGGTGGGGTTTCGTGGCTGGAGCGGATAGGTGATGGCAGCCTGGGATTTCGAATGGCGAAAAGGGGGTGTCGGTGTCAAAACCGGCGGATCTCAGGTAGGGGGTCCCGAACTGTGCGTCTAAAGCTAATGGTAACATGAGGCAGGGGACATGATGTTTTACCCAGGTTCGGGCCCTCTCGATGGAGGTAATACCCTACTTCCTGCTTGATTGATCTTGATGATATGAGTATTACAAGAGTTGATCTACCACGAGATCGTAGAGGCTAAACCCTAGAAGCTAGCCCATGATTCTGATTGTTGTTGTCCTACGGACTAACCCCTCCGATTTATATAGACAGCGGAGGGGTCTAGGGTTACACAAAGTCGGTTACAGAGAAGGAGATCTACATATCCAAATATCCAAGCTTGCCTTCCACGCAAAGGAGAGTCCCATCCGGACACGGGCGCAGTCTTCAATCTTGTATCTTCATAGTCCGACACTCTGGCTAAAGTATATAGTCCAGTTGTCCGAGGACCCCTTAATCCAGGACTCCCTTAGTAGCCCCTGAACCAGGCTTCAATGATGATGAGTCCGGCGCGCAAATTGCCTTCGGCATTGCAAGGAGGGTTCCTTCTCCGAATACTCCATAGAAGATTTCGATCACGAGGACCATGTCCGGCTCTGCAAAACAAATTCCACATACCACCGTAGAGAGTATAATTTTCCACAGATCTAATCCGCTGACAGCTTTTCATAGCGTGACGTCCCACCACAGCTTAGTTTTTATTTGAACCGTTTTTCCCAACCAGCCGCTACACGAGCTGCGAGGCGGTTTTATTGGCACGTCTCGTCGAAGCAGAGATCGTGCCCCCCTTATCACGGGATTCTCATCAATACGGGTGTGGGTAACCCAACCGTGTTTGTTTAATATGACTCCTTGATTTTAGGCAAGTCCCAAACGGTCACGCAGGGGACGCTTGATATTCGTGTTCTTTATAAAGGGGCCAAGGCCTGCCCTTTTCTACCCACGCTTGATCCTTCCCCTCTCGTACCTCGAGTTCTAACACCCAAGGCTCAAGCTAAAGCACTTTGGTCCTTCGACCATGTCCGGCTCCAATCTTCAAGGACGGTGGACGGCCTCCTCCGTCACAGAGGAGGACATCCGGAAGCTTAGGGAGGCCAGGTATCTCACCACCGAGATTCCGCACAGGCTACCTGCTCAAGGGTAGGTCGTGCACTCCCAAACCCAACGAGAGCGTTGTTTTTATCTCCCATTTTCTTCGAGGGCTAGGTTTTAGCGTTGATCCCTTTGTAAGAGGGCTCATGTTCTACTATGGACTAGATTTCCACGATCTAGCTCCGGATTCCGTCCTTCACATCTCGTCGTTTATCGTCGTGTGTGAAGCCTTCCTCCGCATCACCCCCAATTCGGCCTATGGCTCAAGACTTTCAATGTGAGGCCGAGGGTGATCGACGGGCGTCACGCAGAGTGCGGAGGCGCTATAATAAGCAAAGGCGCCGACACCCAATGGACAAGGGGTTCTTTCATGGAGACTTTTGATTTATGGCAGCGGGAGTGGTTTTACATCACCGCTCCCCGAGGTACAAAGCGGGTGGCTGCTCCAGCGTTCCGCCCAGGCCCTCCACCGCAATTGGCGCCATGGGTCAACAATGGGCTGGACTGGGGGGGTGGATAATGACGTGCCGACATTGCAAAGCCGCATCCGAGACCTTCTCAAGAGGGATGTCAGTCTTGCCAAGATAATGCAAGTGATGCTGGTTCGTCGAGTCCTGCCCTGCCAACGTCGTCCTCTCCGTATGTGGGAGTTCAACCCAGAAGGACCGCAAACCGTTCAACAATTCTTTGGCATGACGCTCAAAGAGATGTACGAGTTATTCTTCGGATCATGAATAAAGTGTCCGGACACCACCGAGGACGCGGATCTCAATTGTAACCGTCCGGATACCCCGGTAAATACTTCTGTTGCCGAACACACCATCCTTTATGTTTATTATAACATCATTCTAAAAAATCGCTCTCTGCCAGGACTGGCTGAAGAAGGCGGAGATGATTAGGAGTCCGCCCCCCCTCCCCGAAGGCTCGCCGAATCCTTTCTTGACCAAGATGCTAGAGCACGTGCTGTATCAGGTGCCATCAGGAGAAGACGAGAGGAGGAACAGAGAAGCCATAGGTGGGCCTCATGTCCTACGCATCCAAATCAGAGGAGTAAGTGCCTCCGCGAAGGAGGATAATCGGGGAGGGGAATCTAAAATCCCCTCTCCCCAAGGTAAGAAAAGGGCCGCCTCCAAAGATTTGGAAACGAAGGCTTATAAACGAGGGAAGAAGACCTCACAAGGGGACCGGCCCTCCACCGAGCCGTAAGTGAAAGAGTACTTTGGTAGACATACCCCGTTTAGTCTCTGAGGATAATGACCGAAACATATTTGTTGCAGTCCGGCTAGTATCCCTTCTCCATAGAGTTCGTCCTCGGGGGATCTTCCTCCGGAGATGACGGAGAGCGAGTCGCCTCCCCCTGCCTCCCCGTCACATGGGGCGGACGACCCCGAAGTGTCATCGCGGAGGATTTCTCCTGATCCACCAAGGCTAGGAGTTGACACTTCAGCTTCCCGGAGTCTGGGATATCCGGCTCCCAAAGAGAGCTTCGGGAGAAGTCCGGGATTGTCCGGCACACAGCCGGACACACTAATGGGCCTTCTAGAGAGAGCGACCATCTCCGAGACGCATCGTGCCTTAATGGGCATGGTAGTTGAGAGGATTTCATCCGTGAAAAGCGGTTTGAACGAAGCTTTTACGAATCTACTAAGAGGCTTTGAGGTACGCAAAAAATGTATTTTTGATAGTTTCGCACATGCTAAGTGTGCTCTGTATAGATAGTATCCCCTGAGACTCTGGTTGCCATCAACGTGGCGAACATAGGATCGTTATCTCTAGTAATAAGCGCATTGCTTTATGTGCAGGTGGCTGAGGGTCCGGCGGCCGACCGATTTGTTGATTTTGCCAAACTAAAGTGGCAGCTAGACGTGGTCGATGCCGACATCGCGCTTGTTAACAAGCGGCTTGACGAGGCCTAGGGTATGTATATTCGGCTTGTCAGCAAATGTTTAAGAGGAGCATGATGCTAGTATCTATAATATGTTGTGACTGCAGATGGAGCTGCTGCCGTGGAGATCCTTCGGGTGGAGCTTGCCCGAGCCAAGGAGAAAGCCCGGATAAGTGATGCGGCCGCTCTGAAGGCGGTCGAAGAGTTAAGAGCCGAACAGGCTGCTCATCGCCGGAGCGAAGAAAAGATAGCCCAGATGGCTACCGAGCTGGAAGATGCCGTCAACCGCCATGAGCTCCTTGAAAAGGAAAATCAAGCAAAAGCGGCTGACCTGAAGAAGGCCCTGGAGGCAGCCAAGGAAGCCTGCTCTGAAATGAGGGGGATGAGGGAGGAGCTTCATGAAGCCGGAGATATCGTGGCTGGGAAGCCCTATCTATTGCGGATGAAATTCCAAGATCCGAAGTATGCCCCTCCGGATCAGTTGTGGAGTGCGGCAGACTCATATGCGGACCTGGCAAAGAGTGTTGCTGATGCGACCGAGTTTTTCAAAGATCGGAAAGACCATAAGGCTGAGAGGTTATTCTGGTCGCAGTTCAGTGCCCCGACACGTCCGCTGCCACTGAATGAAAAGATGGACGCATGGGCCGAACTCCACAGGTTGTCTGGGCTTGCTATGAGGTCTATCATGGATCATCTTTGGCCACAAGGACCAAGGCCGGATAGTTATTTTGGATTGGTGCAACAATTCCTTGGTGTTGCGTCGCATATCGATGTTGTGAAGAGGTCGGCGTGCATAGAGGGTGCGCGGATGGCTCTTACCCATGTTAAAACATACTGGGCTGGGATGGAACCACTGCTGTTGCGACCCAGAGTGCGGCAGAAGGCCAGGACCCGGCCGAGCACTATTTCGAAGAAGTCTTAGAAGGCGCTTGTTTAATAGAGGCTCAGTGTTGGAAGAGTGCCATGTTCGAATGACATGTATCGCGATTGTAAAGACAATGATGTTTTGATTTATAAAGGTTGTGTTTATACTTTTGCCCGAAAGTATTATAATGCCTCCTGTGCGGCCGTTTATGTATGTATATAACCTGAAAGTTTGCAGTCGTCGGCTTTAGCCCCCACGCATATAATGCGGGGGTGTTCGAGAAAACACGTAGTCACACTTGATACAAAGTCTTGGTCCGTTAAGGAGGTGACAGTGCGGCGAACCAGGCAATCGGACTATATAGCTTTAACACTTTCACTTAGCCATAGGAGTTTGACGGTGGGGCCACTATATAGCCCCTGGTACTTTCGAATGTGGTGCACGTATGTACGTGACTGGGAAACCGGACCTTCGTTAATATTGAGGAATCATGAAGATTCCGCTGGGTCATCGAGTAGTTAACCAGTCTCGTGTTGTATCATGACAGTCAGTTTTCGGCATTCTCTACTGAGGTGCTCGTCCAGGTGAACCGGGCCACAATCTCAGAATTAACTACTGAGTCTTATTTCAAAACTGCAACACTTGTTAGGGATTGGCAGGATTACCATTTTTGTGGCCGCATGTTTCATCCTCCTTTATTAGCCAGTAATTGATTCCTTTTTTGCCTCTGTTTAAACACGGATATCTATTCAATTTGTTGCTATTGCAACATTTTGCTTCACTACGCGAAACACTTTGCTTGATTTTAGTGCAACTGCACAAAACGAGATTGGATTTCCTATTCGTGTTGGTAGATTCGTATTTTATGATGGTGGTCTCATGAAAGGTCAGTACATGCCTTCATCCACATGATTGTGCAGTGTGCTTTGAGATGTTGTGCTACTTGTATTGGTACTGTTTTAAATAAATGTTGAATTGAAGCTACTGTATTGCTGTCTTTTCCCATTAAGTAGTGAACAAAAATGGGACCAACCCAGACATGATGCTTGTTGCTTTGTTACAACAAACTCTGCATCACCCCATTTATAAGTAGATGGAAGCACATATTGTTGTTGCGCCCACTCTCCCCTGAAACTGTTTATGCTTTTCGTTAATCTAATCCCGCTGGTAAAATTAAGCAATGCCACTCTCAGAATTAATTAACTACTGAATCTTGGTTCAAAACTGCAACACTTGTTAGGAATGGTACTATCCTGCTTTGTAGTTCTTTCTACATGTTTAACCAAGGTATTGTTAAGATAATGTCTCTGTTAAAATGAATCAGTTGCATTGTTTTAGGAATGGTACTTTTCTGCTTTGTCGTTCTTTATACATGTTGAAACAAGGCATTGTTAAGATAATGTCTCAGTCAATATGAATGAATCACACTGATGGAGAATTGCTACTCTTCTGCTTTGTTTCCCATTAAGATAAGGTAGATCTGTAGATGCTTTTCTTCTGGGAGTACAAGTCATCAACCGTTATTTCTCAGTAATTGTTTCCCTTATACCTATTGTTGCTTACATGGATATCAAAATTAAAGCTCGGTTTTATTCCTACTTCGATTTTAGTTGAACTGCACAAAAGAAGCCAATGTGTCCAAGGCAAATTGCTGCATTACTGGGTCCAGTTGGTCGTTCCACTTTGCAGAAAGAAGCAGTCACTGTTTGCGCTACATTACAGTAGGAATGACCAAGAAGCTTTACAAAGTATTATTAGATGCTGGTGACATGACTAGTCTGCAGAGAGCATTGGCAATTCTACAACACGTGGAGTGCACTAGGCAAAAAGTGCCCAAACAAGTACAAGAAGCTATGACAGGACTCCACGATCATAGGCATTACATACTTTGAATGGGAAAAGCTTGTCAAAGTTTAATCATTGATGTTAGCAAGAAGACGTTAGTTTAATATATTGGAATGGGAAAACCTTGTCAAAATTTTCTCATTTATGTTATCCAGAAGACATGCATTTGATATTTTTGAGTGGGACGCCCTTGCTGTGAGCAGCGTCGATTGTTTTTTCCTATTCCTATGTTCAGTTTAGAAGTAAATAGTTACTCTGCTGAGATATTCTTGTGTTAAGAGTTTGTTCTGAATATTGTCTATGTAATGCCAGGCCATGTGTTTGATTGCAAAGTTGAGCTTGGAATGTTGTGGTATGCGGCATCACGAGCTGTTCACCGTGCCTACTGAGAATAATGCTTCGTATTGTTTTGCATGTCGATCTAATGCGAGTGATTTGCTTGTTAAGAAGATCATCCTCTTCTGTTGTTTCCGTGCTTAAGAAGTTCATCGTCTTATGTTTCATTCATAGCCTATATGACAAGTCGGGTAGGTTAGACGTGAAATCATATGATCTTCCGACCAACTCATGATATTAGGCCGTGATTGGATCGTCGTTTTCCAACCAAAACCGCTTGTAAAACTGACGCTTGTAAATAAAAGCAGATGGTCTCAGGCGAAGCGCTTGGTTGGTCAATTTCGACTAGTAAAATATCGGAAGTACTTCACACACGATAAAAACGCTGAACGACACTCGGACGATTGCTAATCCAGCCGTTAGCTACTATTTCAGTCTTGCCCATGGATGGCATGATACACACGTCGTGCATGTATCGTCTAGTAATGTCGTCCATATAGCAGTGCTCGTAAAATATACACTGGTCTCTCAAATTACACGCGTAACCCGCCGGTTTTACTTACAGACCTCGGGCCCTCGGTTTCATTATGTCTGTATTTTATGCGTTGTTTCCGATGACGAGTAAATTACACTTGTATGTTAATACAAGTTTGAAATAAACCAGAGCTCCCAAGAGCGGCCTTACCGTTTCATGCCGTCTCAGTTTCTCGAAGGTGCTCATAGGTGTACGATGATCCTGGCTTCCTGGATGAGCAGCGGGCGCTGTATCAGACCATCCGTAGGGCTCCGTCGTCCTTCGAGTTGTTGCACTCGCCGTGGCGCCGAGCATTGTTAACATCGTCAACGAACATGAGGATTCAAGAGATGACTTTATTTTGACTGGATGGCACTAGGGACCCACTAGGGCCATAGCCGTACGTACGCAAGTGCCTCCTTATTATGTACAACTATATTTTTTTTGCTTCCTCCTGGTTTCCTGACATCACGGTCCCACACCATTGTCAACCTATGTAGTTAATATAAACGACAGAGTTGCACAAGGTGTGGCCGACAGCTGGGACCAAGCAGCTCAAGCAGTATTTGTGTTTTTGAGGCGTGAGCACTGCAGAGTTTTTCTTGGCGATGATTTCGTTGCTGTTCAGAGGAGAGCAGGGTATTAACTGGGCGGGTTGTGGCCCGTCTAGCCCAGGCTAGATATCCAGCCCAGATATTATTTTTTTTAAGATGAAAATGGCTAGCCCAGCTATACGTTTTTTTTGAGGAATACCCAGGCAAGGTCAACTTGTTATTCTGTGCCCCGCTGGGCTGCAAATCTTTCCTAGGAGGGATGCATTAGGCTTAACAGGAAAATGAGCTTTAAAAATAATAAATGGGATGTAATTATAAAAACTGGGCAGTAACTATAAAAAAATGCAGCAAACACAAAATTAGTTTATAAAATATTATTTATGGATTTTGAAAATCTTAAATTTTCATTGTTGCGCGCAATATTTTGTTGGATTTTTACGTAATACAAATTTGTATTTAGTCTGACTAGAAATTTCGGGATAAAAATATTTCGGATCCCATCAAAATATGGGAAATTTTATTGAATTCTGTCTTCAATGGTTGGTTGAAATTATTAATCGTTGTCCTAGCTAGAAAATGGGTTGTACTTTTAACAAACTGTAAATGGGTTGTAGTAAATTTCATTAGAATTCCAAAATAGGTTGTACATTGTTACAAATCGCAAACGGACTATAAGTTCTCTGCCACACACTTGTGGACCTACTAAGTTGACGCGTCCCCTAAAAAAATAAGTTGACGCGTATGCAAGGCTTTGTCAACTTATTATAGTCAACACACGTTTCTAGCAGCAGTGGCCGTTGGATGTCTATCCAACGAATGTCGTGCTTCTTCTTCTTCAATCTCGGATATTCTTAGCTTCGGCCTCCCAAAAAATGATTCCTCCCCTCACATCAGGGGTGCACCGTTTCGGAGGCTGACCTGTGGGCCTACTAAGTTGGCGCGTACCAAGGGCTTTGTCAACTTAGTCAATATAAACGATTCTAGCTTCAGTGACCGTACGATGTCCATCCAATGGCCATAGTGCTTCTTCAACCTTTGGTCTTCTTGCTCCAGCCGCCCAAAGCAGCACCGGTCGTGCCGCCTGCTCCTGCCTCCCGTGGCCGGTTGTGCTGCCGCGGAGGCCTCACCGCCCCCATACTACTCCCACCGCTGGCCAGGCCATCCCTCCACTCACCCACACCCCCTGTTATTCTGCGGCAATGGCAGCCTCACACCGCAGCCGAACCAGTGAATCCTCGTACTCCTCTCCGTGTGGGCTTCCACTGTTGCGTCTTCCCCAGCTCCGCGTCGTCCCCTTCCTAGGTCTCGCCGTCGTCCACCGCCCTGGTGCTCTCGACGCGGTGTGGTCAACGTGGTCAACGACCGACTTCCATCGAAAGAGTACTGTACGTGGAGAGGCTGATAGCTGGGTCCACAATG
This sequence comes from Triticum dicoccoides, assembly GCF_002162155.2. Lineage (NCBI taxonomy): Eukaryota > Viridiplantae > Streptophyta > Magnoliopsida > Poales > Poaceae > Triticum > Triticum dicoccoides. The sequence goes on from NC_041387.1 coordinate 632,036,403, forward strand.
GCCGCAAGGAAGTGCCTCCTTATTACGCGCAAAATAATTATTCCTCCACCTGACAGTAGGGACCCACCGGACGGGCCACCTTATTTCGCAAAAAAAAATGTTTCCCCCTTGACTGTTGGGACCCACCGGACGGGCCATCGTATTTCGTGAAAAAACATTCCCCCCGCTGTCAGCTTAGACCCACCGAAAGTGCCTCCCTGTTACGCACAAAAAAATGAATACTCCCCCTGCTAGTTGGGACCCACCTTGGTGGGAGGCTGACTTGTGGGCCTACTAAGTTGACGGGGATGGAGGGCTTTGTCAACTTAGTCAATATGAAGGATTCTTGCTCCAGTGACCGTACGATGTCCATCCAACGACCATAGTGCTTCTTCAACCTCTGGCCTTCTTGCTCCAGCCGCTCAAAGTAGCGCCGGTCGTGCCGCCTGCTCCTGCCTCCCGTGGCCGGTTGTCCTGCTGCAGAGGCCTCACCGCCCCCTACTATTCCCACCGCTGGTTAAGCCCTGCAGCGACGGCAGCCTCACATCGCAGCCGAATGAGTGAACCCTCGTACTCCTCTACGCGTGGGCATCCACTGCCGCGTCTTCCCCGGCTCCGCGTCGTTCCATTCCTAGGCCTCGCCATCGTCCACCGCCCTGGTGCTCTCGGCACGGCGTGGTCAACATGGTCAAGGAACGACTTCCATCGGACATGGATTGTACGTGGAGAGGCTGACAGCTGGGTCCACAGCAGCAGCAAGGAAGTGCCTCCTTATTACGCAGAAAATAATGATACCTCCACCTGACAGCAGGGACCCACCGGACGGGCCACTGTATTTCACGAAAAAAACATTTCCCCCCTGACTACTGGGACCCACTAGCTACATCTTCGCACGCAAGGAAGTGTGTCCGAGCAAAAAAAATGATTCGGCCCCCTGACTGCTGGGACCCACCAGCTACATCTTCGCACACAAGGTATTGCCTGACAGTCGGGACCCACCTGGTCGAAGCGTACGTAGTGTTGTCATTCTGGTCGCGAACGTGTACGTACATATATACTGGTCGATGTAGAGGCGCGCACGTGTCGTAGTAGAGGCGCGCACGTAGCATGTACACGTACGTACAGCGGCCATTGTGCAAGAAAAAAAATACGGCCGCATATGTGTACATACGGGCGGGGTCTCGAACGCCTACTCGCGCATACGTACGGCCAGGGCTCGTGTACATGGCTGGGTCGGAATAGAGAAACCACGTCGTCGTCGTGTTCATGGGGAGGCAACAGAATGCGTCGTGTTCATGGGGAGGCAATGGAATGCGTCGTGTTCATCGGGAGGTAATGGAACGCGTGGGAGCCAACCGGCTTGGATGGAACAGGCAATGGAAACGAGGTCTGGCGTACCGCAGAACGGAGGAAACGGCCTTGTGTTCGACCGGCCACGTTCGAAACGGGATCCTGTTCATCGGGAGGGGTATGGCGTACCGCAAAACGGAGGAAACGGACCTCCTATGGTCGAAACGGGGGTCCTGTTGATGGGGAGGGGTGTGGCGTACCGCAAAACGGACGAAACAGACTTGTGTTGGAGCGCTACGGTCGGAACGGGGGTCCTGTTGATCGGGAGGGGTGTGGCGTACCGCAAAACGGACGAAACGGACTTGTGTTGTAGTGCTACGGTCGAAACGGGGGTCCTGTTCGTCGGGAGGGGTGTGGCGTACCGCAAAACGGTACTCCACGGGATACTGTTCATCTTCACCGTCGACCTCCTCCAGCCTCCACGGGCTACC
>NC_041387.1:632038423-632056603 GCF_002162155.2 Triticum dicoccoides
ATCCAATCGATCGGCTTCAGTTAGCAGCAGTAGCGAAGGAATCGCTCGATCGGGTTCAGTTAACAGCCATCGATCGATCGCTCGGGTTCAGTAACGCATAGCCTGCAGTGCAATCGCTCGGGTTCAATTAGAGCCTAACGCCTCGCTCGGGTTCAGTTAGAGCCAACGCCTCGCACACACGCACGTTCGTGTATAAGAGAAACGCGCATCGCTCGGCCCCCGACCACCCACCGTAACCGGAAACTACCCGAAATTTTCCTCGCCCTCGCTTCTACCACGGTTTTTTCCATCATGGACGGCCCAAAGAATGTCATGCAGTTGCGTCTCCGGCCCGCCCAGGACAAAAAGCCCATTTTCTGTCATGATTTTTTGTCATAAAAGTAGGAGCCCACCACATCTATGATGATATCGGGTTTTGTCACAATTATCGTCATAGAAGTGTCATAAGTATGACAGAAAAAAATTTCGTTCAGCCCAAAATGTCATGGATGTGTCTTTTTTTTTAGTGTTGATTGCGTTGGCTCGATGAAGACTAGTTGATTGCCCCCCATACTCCACTATGGGTGAGCCACTCTTCTGCACAACTTCTCAAATCCATTTTTACCACAATGGACGGCAAGCTTCAAGCATTTTATCTCTTCGTGATGCTTCTCTTGAACTTGCACACCCCAACCTAACCCCACAAGGAACTCTCACGAATACCATGGGTTAGCATACAAAGCGTAATGGACAATGCTTACCATATCATGGGATCACTTGATCCCTTGTTACATCTTGTATGCTTTGAGTGTTGATCACTTTGATTTACTCTTTGACTTAATCTTGATCAACCTCTCACATGACCAATCTTTAGGCAATTCCTTGAATAGCACCTTGGTCATCACAAACTCTCCTTGAAACCAACAAATGGACTCCAAGAAAATCCTATGGACAAATCCTTCAAATATAACTCAAGGCAACAATTAGTCCATAGAGATTGTCATCAATTACCAAAACCAAACATGGGGGCACCGCATGTTCTTTCAATAAGTTTGATTAATGATAATCTCAACCACTTTTCCTAGCATCATAACAACAACTCTTTCTCATAAAACTCATCATGATAAAGTACCAATTGTAAATGGAATTTTTGTTGTGGAATGCTACCTATCATATTCATCATATACTCTTTCTTTTGTAGCATGGACATTTGGACTTGAATGTTTCAAAGCAATAGTCTATAATTTGACACGAAGACATCAATACTCAAGCATACTAACAAGCAGCCATGTCTTTCAAAATATCAACGCTAAAGAAAGCTATCCCTAGCCCATTATGCTCAATCATTGATCCATTCATGAAACACACTACAATATTAACTATGCCCAATGCACAAGTATGATAATAGTGTTCCCTAGTTGGTGGTTTATAAGAGAAGATGGAGACTCAATAAAAATAAAAATTACATAAATTAAATAGATAGGCCCTTCGCAGAGGGAGCAGAGATTTGTAGAGGTGCCAGAGCTCAAAGCTTAAATTGAAAGATAAAATATTTTGAGAGCCATGCTTTTCCTGTCAACGAAAATAATCGAGTAATTCCCAATACTTTCCATGCTAGATACATCATAGGCGGTTCTCAAACATAAAATAAATTTTATTCCCTTTTCACCATTCTTTCACAAATCCATGGCTTCCTGTATCCACGGGTGCCCTCCATACAAACACTTTCCAAGGAATTTATTATTTGACAACATAAAGTAAATTCCTTTTTCATTTTGGGACTGAGCATCCCTATTACCGTCACACTCTCGTGCAATGACAAGTGAATAAACAATCATCTTGAGAATAACACATCTAGCATGAAAAAAATTGGCCATCCTTTGCCGCTTCATGAGCGGTACGGGCACACAAAAAGGAAATTCATTTTGAAATTAGGGTTGACACATACAAATTTATTTGGAACGACAAGGAAATACCACATATAGGTAGGTATGGTGGACTCGTATATCATAAACGGGTTTAAAGATTTTGGATGCACAAGTAGTATTCCTACTTAGTACAGGGAAAGGCTAGCAAAAATATTGAGAAGCAACCAACCAAGAAATGAAAACGATCATAAAAGAGCATTAAACATGAGGTGGAGTCGCATTCTCCGGTGCCCTGTATGGTGCACCCGTCCGGGCGCCGCAACCGCGTCGTGGTGGATGTCGCCGGCTCGTCCCAGGATAGATCCATCATCGATCTAACATCCACCGGCACCCAACAGGTTCCGGGCTCCAACGAGGACGAGTAGGGCATGGGAGACAGCGGTGCCTTGAGTCCCGTGAGCCGGCTCGTGCCCCATGCCCTACTCTACCTTACCGGCGACTAAGGATGGCAATTTTACCCATGGGTATGGGTACCCGCTGATATCGTACCCGCCATGGGCAAGGTATGGGCATAATTTTATACCCACGGGTAGTACCCATACCCTATCTGTTAAGTCATGGGTAGGGCACGGGTATAGCCTTTTACCCATGGATATACCCACCCTACCCGTTTATACTGACATGTGAATCTTACCCGTGATTCACAAGTGTACCTATAGTAGAGTTTTGTCGTGAGCTTGTAAACCTATGTTAAAGTTGTCACCAATTGTCAATTTGGATTGAGATAATTATCATGTACTCATCTATCTGTTTTTGAGTTGAGCTTAGTGACTTCTTGTCAAATGTGCTATAGATGAATGAAAAATTATGAATAACTTGTGTACTATTTGATCTACTCGTTGGGTATCCAATGGGTATGGGTACCCGTCGGGTATGGGTAAGGGTAAAGTTTCATACCCATGGGTATTGGTAGGAATTTGTACCCATTGACTGCATGTGTATGGGTGCGATATTGCGCTACCCGCCTCATACCCTACCCATTGCCATCATTACCGGCGACCGGGCCAACACTCTGAGAGGCGCAGCCGGCTGCCAGACATGGCCACGGCGGAGCGAAAACCGGACGAAGCTTCACTCAAAGATCGTGCATTGCATTGTATAATATGGATTTAAGGTTTCTAATTTGAGATATTCAAATATGAAATATATTTTTTTGAGGCGTGATTGATCACTGTCCGGACGTTGTGAGGGGGCGGGACTTGCCCATCGCAATTGTAGATGCTTCCGGCCCGCGGGGATGCATGTTCAACTACAGTTTCACCGACGCACGCTATTTTGGATGTACTATGCGCGTGGGGATAATGTGCAGCAGCTAGCATAACTGAGTCACAAGTCACTGTAGCAATGTGTCCAGGTGCAGAGAACCCAGTGCTACAATGCTCCATGCCGCATCCTGCAATCATCCTACTCCTACCAGCGTGTACTATGATTTATAAATAACGCACATGCGTCCAGCAAGCCAGCCAACTAGCGGTTCGTCACATGAAAGCTATTTCTCGTATCACATGGTTTTCTAATAAAACCTGCCGTTTTCATGCGGTCTTCGGTGCACGGATCTGATGATTGTTTTTCGGAAAAAGCCTAATTTAAACCCTGAACTCGTAGCGGTTTGTCGAAACGAACCCTAAAGTCGAAATGCCGGACGATTGCACCCTGAACTATGAAATCCCAGTCTAAACTGAACCCGAAATCGTTTGGCAGACGAGGATTGCCGATGGATGGCCGGGATTGGTGCCATTTCGCACAGTTCCCCGTTGGGCCGGCCCGCTTCAGTTTTTTTTTCCTTCTTTACTAAAACGTGCAGTTTTTTTTCCTGTTTAAAACTGCAAAAAACTGAAGCGGATTGGTGCCATTCCGCACTGTCCCTGTTGGGCCGCTTGCTTCAGTTCTTTTCCTTCTTTATTATAACGCGCAGTTATTTTTTCCTGTTTAAAACTGCAAAAATAAGCACGCAGGGAGACTTGAACCCGAGACCACCTGTTGTTAGAGCATCTTTAGCGGACCCCTTAAAATCGCAAACTGTAAAACTAGGATACGGATTGAAAAAAATGCATTTTAAAGGTTCATTTTAGCTACGGCCGAACAGATACTGTAAAACAAACTGTAAAACTGGGATAAAGGGCTCCTTCCTCAAGTCCGCTGCTGTCCCCCCTTCCCCCAGTCGGCTGTGCCGGCCACGCCCAACCCCGTCGACCGCACCCCGTCGCCCATCGGTCGCGCCCCGTCCTTGCCGGCCGCACCCCGTCACCCGCCAGGCGTGCCCCGTCGCCCGTCGACCGCGCCTAGCCTCGCCGGGCACGCCCCGTCGCCTCCGCCGTCCGCGCCTTGCTCTATTGCCAGTCGTGCCCCTTTGCCTGCCGCGTCGAGAGGATTCCGGCGGCCAGGCTGAGGCCATGGGAAGCCACGACGATGCCGACCTCGTCCAATTCGAACCGACAGCGATCGATTGCGGCGTCTAGCGGCCTTTTCCGGTGTGCGGTGATGAATTCTGGTGAGTTTAGGGCGGATTCCGGCAAACTCCGCGGCGACGTGTTTGCTCCGACGAGGTTTGACCGGTATACGGGGCCCCTTAGGTTCGGCCTTCTAACCTCCAAATATAAGGGTTTCGGATGTGCATTTTTGGTAGCCCTTAATAAAATTACGGGTTGTATCATTTTTACGATTTTTGTTCTACACACTTTTTTCGACCAAACTGTAAAACGCAAAAATTATGCGGGTTTGACCAATTATACGGGGTCTGCTAGAGATGCTCTTTAGTAGACGGAAGAAAACACCAGGACAGCAAATCTGTTGTGTTCAATTACCCCGCTTTTCTTATTTCTTTTCTTTTTCTTCTTTCTTTTCTTTTTCTTCTTTCTTTTCTTTTTTTTCTTTTTTTTTCTTTTTTTCCGAAATTCATGGTCATCTTAGTAGGAAATAGCAAACGAAAAAAAGAACATCGTGAACCAGATTTTCAAAAGGCAAAAAGGTCACAGATTTTTAAAAAAATCACAGATTTCAAAAAACTTCAACAATTTTGAAAGAAGTTCACACATTTTAAAAAGAAAAGTTCACGGATTCTGGAAAAAATGTAAAAAGAAAAAGAGTTTATGTATTTGAAAAAAGTTCATTGATTCAAAAAAGTCCATGAGTTTTGTAAAAATGTTCACGAATTTAAAAAATTGAATTGAAATTGTTTTCATGCATTAGATAAAAAAGAAATACTCCCTCCGTTCCAAAATAAGTGTCTCAACTTTGTACTAACCTTAGTACAAAGTTGTACTAAGTTTGAGACACTTATTTTGGGACGGAGGGAGTACTATATAAGGAGCTTCGAACAAAATAAAAAAGAAAATAAAATTTTGGAATATATTAGTCATAAGAGGTGAGGTGACGTGGTTGGTAAGGATAATTTGCACCGAAAGGAGAGGTCACGAGTTTGAATCACCTCGTGCGTGCACCCTTTTTTTTTAGCAGTGTAACAGAAAAAAACACATTTTCAACGGACAAAAAAATACAAATGGGCCGTGTATTTTTTAGCAGTGTAATAGCAAAAAAGGATTTTTTTTAATACATAGAAAAATACAAATGGACTTGCCCATCGCGGAGGGCGGGTGCGCACTGTAGTCAACACTGCTGCTCCTTGGCCCACCTGCCAGATGAATTCCTGCCACATTAGCGTTTTTATGCCTCAAACGATGCCAGGGTTGGATTTAGACCGGGATTGCATAGTTCAGGGTGCAATCGATCGAGATTTTGACTTGAGGGTTAATTTCACCGAACCTCTATGAGTTCAGGGTTTAAATTAGACTTTTTTCTTGTTCTTCTAGTACACGATGCACGATTAGACTAATCTCTTGGAGTGACAGTTTTATTCAACTCTTGGAGAGAATTATAGTGCGGCTCAAAAGCTGGAAAGAAAACTTTTTGTCTATGCGAGGAAAGGAAATTTTACTCAAGGCGGTTATATAATCCATTCCAGTTTTTGCTATGTCTGTCTTTAACATACCAAAGAAATTATGCAAAGAAATGACGGATGCAATGTCTGAATTCTGGTGGGGAGATACAGAGGACCAAAAGCGTATGCATTGGATGGCATGGTGGAGAATGTGCATCCCAAAGAAAGACGGAGGTATGGGCTTTCGTGATATGCACTCTTTCAATTTAGCTATGTTGGCGAAGCAATCTTGGAGACTGATTTCAAATCCAGATTCTCTATGTGCGAGAGTTCTTAAAGCTAAATATTACCCAAATTGTCACTTGTTGAAGGCGGGTCCGAAGAAGGGGTCATCTTTTACCTGGCAAAGCATAGTAGCAGGTCTACATACCTTCTGTAGAGGACACATTTGGAGAGTGGGTTCAGGGGAGACGACCAACATCTAGGAGGATCACTGGATTCCAGGTAGCATAAATCGCATGATACAGACTCCCAAGTGACAAATATTATTGCAAAAAGTTAATGAGCTCATTGATCCAACGACTGGCAAATGGGATGAGTGTTTAATCCGTGATATTTTTTACCCTATAGATGTGGACAGAATCTTGCGGATTCCCTTAAGCGAACACCAAGACGAAGATTTTGTGGCTTGGAATTATACAAAATCTTATTCATTCTCCGTCCGATCCGCGTATTATATTGAATGGGATCGCTCTCATCGTCACAGGTTGACGCAAGCGGATGGACAAGGGACATCAGGTCGGAATCCGGTATGGGACATTCTATGGAAACTGAGGGTTCCGAGCAAAGTGAAAATATTCGCGTGGAAGGCCTTGCATGGGATTCTCCCAGGTTTGGCTGTACTGACAAACAGGCATATCCCGACTACGGGCCAATGCCCGATATGTACAAAGGGTGCGGAGGACATCAAGCATCTGATGTTTACTTGCTATCGAGCAAAGCAGGTATGGCGAGCCTTGGGCATTTTGGACATAATTGAAGAAGGTACACGCATTGATAGGTCTGGATCAATTGTATTGGAAGAGATCTTGCGGCGACCAAACAACAAGTCTCCTGTACTTGGTCATGTTGGGCTGAAAGAATTAATTGTTGTTGGATCCTGGTATATTTGGTGGCAACAGAGGGAGTTTGTCAAGGATGCGTACGTTGCACCGCCGGCACGATCAGCGTTCAGAATACAGGCAATAGCAAGTGAGTTTGGTGTTGTAGGTCCTAAAGCTGTCACAAATGAAATACTATGGAGCAAGCCACCAAAGAACACGTACAAACTGAATGTGCACGCATCTTTCTCTGGTGATGGAACGGGAGGGGCAGGAGCTGTTATTCGTAATGATCAGGGAGAAGCAATTGCTGGCTCGTGTACACCCCTAAATCACTTACTAGATGTGGCTACGGCTGAAGCAACGGCCCTACAGGAAGGGCTCAAGCTCGTTGAAAAAGTTGGATGTACGCCGGTCATTATGGAATCAGACTCCCTCGAGCTAGTTCAGGCTTTCAATGGAATCGCTCCAGTTTTCACTCCTTACTCAGCGATACTTGCAGAGTGTTTTCAATTAGCTAAGCATTGGGCCTACTTCATTGCATCATTGCAATCCGGAAGCAAATTTGGTGGCGCACAATTTAGCTAGACATGCAGCTAGCACCGGTTCTAGTGTTTTTTGGACTGATAATCCTCCAAGCTTTATTGTTTCAGATGTGATAAACGATGTAACTTCGTTCAAATGTCAATAAAGTGCGCCATGAAAGCTTTCCCAAAAAGAAAAATCTCCTCTCCGAAAAAGGTACATGTCCGCAAATCACCTGCTCGCCGCCACATTATCTCCTTAGCAGTATCCGTGCAGGCGTCTGACGATGGCTATTTGGTCCCGCCATGCAGATTTTCTCTTTCTGAAAATTTTACCATTTTATTTTATTATTCACCTCAAGCTCGCACGAGCTCCAGCTCAGTTTGACACTGTCCCTATTTTGTGCCCTAGTACATGGTCGTACTTATTTCCGTCTTCGCCCTAATAGAAGAGAAAATGCTCGTATTGAGATCATGAAGTACAACCTCGGTAACTTATTGTAAGACATTTTCACATCTTACATTAACTTACAGAGCGAGTATCTAATAGCGAGGTAATGTTTATAGCTTTTCTATCCAAAGAGAAAAAAAAACATATATGTAACCACATTTCTATTTCTACCATGAATGCATCAGTATCGGAAAAATCGTAATTCTGCATTTCATTAAAAACAAGATCAATTCTGTTACAACATGCTTTTTTTTTTTTTACCTTTGAGGACCAACCGTGGGCTTCTACACTCGGTTATCATATTTTTAACTGTAAAACAAAAGCAATTATGGGTCAATAGTCTGAAAGTTTTCCATAAGCACAAGGCATTTTTTTCCAGGTAACCACGTGTATCATTTATCACAAACAAGAAGAATGCAAAGCATGCATGCGGAACCGACCAGAAGGGCTGAGGGTAAACACGCCCGAAGAATTTTGCAGAAAACCTGTACAAGAAAAGAAAAATACAACGGAGTCTTTAGGTAATCCTGCAATCGCCATCGTCTTTGCTAACCATTGTCGGACTTGGACTTAGAGGAGAGACATAGCCCAGAAGGGTGTTGTGAGTTGACGAAGAAGCCTATCGCCGGCAAGGCCTTTGTTGCTGTGATGTGTCACCGAGGATCATCTCGACTCATCTCGAGTCCCAAAGCCTTCGTCAGCCATTGACGTCGTCGAGGGCTCAAGGTTGGGCACCAGATCTGGCACCATCAATCCTCAAGTCCAAATCTGCAACCGCCACCCGCTCTTGCCCACCAGTGATGTCGCTAGGTACGACAACCACCGGTCAAAGACCTAAACATGCCGAACTGAAGAGTCGACGAAAGACATAACCCATCGACTCCTCAAAACTGCCATGGACGCTATTGAGGCATTGAGACACGACTGGAGCCTGGGCATTACTTTTGGATGCATTATCATCATCATGGTCAGAAGCACCGCCCCACAAACGAAGCCTACCCTAACTGTGTGTCGGGGCTGAATTGCCGAGGTCCCTACCCCCCTCCAGTCATCGGAGAAGACGACGTAGGAGGCAGGGACCAATGACGTTGCAGATGGAGGTTGGGAGCGGCAACTCGCCTATCCAATCATCTCTCTCGACAGTTGTTGGAATGAAGCAGTATGAGGAGATGTAAGCGCAAGGCCGTTAGCCATCACACATGCATGTGATATGCATGCTAAAACTTTGGACAAACCAAATCCAGGTCAAGTTGCTCGACCTGATGAACCACCCTAGTGTGGCTTGACCCCCTAGCCCTTTTTAGGCCAAAATCACTATTTTGATCGTGTTAGGATTTTTTTAGCATGATTTGAACCATTTCAGATTTTGTAGCACGATATGATCCTCTTGTTAACGCCATGGCTTGTGGCGTTTCTGCTCGACCCAGACACGCCAAACCCAACAAAGCTTCTTCTGAGAATAGATAAGTTGCCACGGGCACACGTTGCTGAAAACGCCACCGCCCATGGCATTTCCAGTAACGCCATATGGTTTAGCGTTTCCGCCCTGCCATGTAGGTGTTCAATTGCTACTCGACCAGATCATGGCCAGGCCAGAAACGACAGGCGGTTTGGCATTTCTATGTGGGTTAGAAGCGCAACAAGCCATGGTGTTGCTGAAAATGGTCAGATCGTGTTCAAAATTTCGAAGAAGGTTATTTTGCTCTAAAATTTTCTAACAAGGTAAAAAAGTGATTTTGGCCCTTTTTTAATACGAAATAATCTTTGTTTTTTTGAGAAAACAATACGAAATAACCAATAAAAAAGAACATTAACCATGAAATTCTGGGCCGGCCCATTCCATCTTGATCCCGAACCGCTCGCGAATATCCATCCATCATCCGTGTCGTGACGGAACGGACGGCCATCCTGCCGCGCGTCCTCGCTCACCGCCAAGCCCCACCGCACCACTCCCGTCCAAAACCCCACCCCACCTACCTACCCACTCCCTTCCCTCTCGCCGCCGCAGCCGCAGCCCGACGCTTCGCCGCAGCCAGAGGCCATTCTGCACTCCCCACTCCGCCCCGGAGAGCAGGCCTCGACCCCGAGAGGGATACCGGAATGTCGGCGATGATGGGGGCGCGGCTGGACCTGGCGCCCTTCCTCCTCTCCCCGTCGCCCTCGCCGCCCTCCTCCGCCCTCCGCCTCCGGACCTCCCCGCCCTCTCCGGCGGCGGCGGCGAGGACCCGCTTGCTCGCCCCGAGGGCTGCCGCCGCGGCGACCGCCGTCTCCGCCAAGCCGGCGGCGGCCGCGCCGCTGTCCGCCGACCGCTCCGTCGTCCGCCTCGGGCTCCCCAGCAAGGGCCGCATGGCCGAGCTAACCCTAAGCCTCCTCAAGGTCCCGTCCCCGTGCCCAGTCTCTCGCTTCCATTTCTGGGACTGAATTTTGTGATGGTTTTTGCTGATTTTGTTGCTGTGGTGGTGTTTGGTGCAGAGTTGCCAGTTGTCGGTGAGGCAGCTCAACCCGCGGCAATACACCGCCGACATCCCACAGGTGAGTTCTCATCTCCGTCTCCTCGGCATCACTGTGTACCGTATCTAGGCATGAGAAGTGTTTTGTTGCTGTGAGCAGGGACTGAATCAGTAAGTCTTCAGGCCCTGATTGGCTCATTGATAGGACGGCACAGTTTAGAGACACCGTGGTTTGACAGTTTATTGGATTTGTTTAACGTATCATTGCTCGTATGCAGCGTCTCTTTCATGCTTAAACACTGTACCTCGGCATGTCCTGCATTTGTTTCATCTACAATTGACATTAGCATGGGGCTTAATACCACAATACAAACATTCTCTATTTGGGCATATCAATGAGGTGGCCTTCTAATTTTCTGATTATTTTAAAATAGTTAGAGGAGCATCGGTTTATTGCATCAGCCAAGATGTGATACATCAGAAGATTTGTTCCATATCTGATTTTTTTTTCCCAACAGTTCTGTCAAGATGATCCATCGATTGTCCATAATATTGCAGAATAATAATATGTGTCCCGTCTTTGACATAATAAATAATAAATTGGAAGATGTTCAGAGATTTAGACCAACTGGAACATTAACAATCTAAAATATTTATTAGGTTTGCTGTGCTGTGTTGCTTTGTGTTGTAGTTTCACTACAACAACAACAACCAAGCCTTTAGTCCCAAACAAGTTGGGGTAGGCTAGAGGTGAAACCCATAAGATCTCGCGACCAACTCATGGCTCTGGCACATGGATAGCAAGCTTCCACGCACCCCTGTCCATAGCTAGTTCTCTGGTGATACTCCAATCCTTCAGGTCTCTCTTAACGGACTCCTCCCATGTCAAATTTGGTCTACCCCGGCCTCTCTTGACATTCTCCGCCCGCTTTAGCCGCCCGCTATGCACTGGAGCTTCTGGAGGCCTGCGCTGAATATGCCCAAACCCCATCTCAAACGATGTTGGACAAGCTTCTCTTCAATTTGTGCTACCCCAACTCTATCTCGTATATCATCATTCCGGACTCTATCATTCCTCGTGTGGCCACACATACATCTCAACATACGCATCTCCGCCACACCTAATTGTTGAACATGTCGCCTTTTAGTCGGCCAACACTCAGCGCCATACAACATTGCGGGTCGAACAACCGTCCTATAGAACTTGCCTTTTAGCTTTTGTGTCACTCTCTTGTCATAGAGAATGCCAGAAGCTTGGCGCCACTTCATCCATCCGGCTTTTATTCGATGGTTCACATCTTCATCAATACCCCCATCCTCCCGTAGCATTGACCCCAAATATCGAAAGGTGTTCTTCTGAGGTACCACCTGCCCCTCAAGGCTAACCTCCTCCTCCTCACACCTAATAGTACTGAAACCGCACATCATGTACTCAATTTTAGTTCTACTAAGCCTAAACCCTTTCGATTCCAAGGTTTGTCTCCATAACTCTAACTTCCCATTTACCCCCTTCCGACTATCGTCAACTAGCACCACATCATCCGCAAAGAGCATACACCATGGGATATCTCCTTGTATATCCCTTGTTACCTCATCCATCACCAAGGCAAAAAGATAAGGGCTCAAAGCTGACCCCTGATGTAGTCCTATCTTAATCGGGAAGTCATCAGTGTCGACATCACTTGTTCGAACACTTGTCACAACATTATCGTACATGTCCTTGATGAGGGTAATGTACTTGGCTGGGACTTTGTGTTTCTCCAAGGCTCACCACATGACATTTCTCGGTATCTTATCATAGGCCTTCTCCAAGTCAATGAACACCATATGCAAGTCCTTCTTTTGCTCCCTGTATCTCTCCATAAGTTGTCGTACCAAGAAAATGTCTTCCATGGTCGATCTCCCAGGCATGAAACCAAACTGATTTTTGGTCATACTTGTCATTCTTCTTAAGCGGTGCTCAATGACTCTCTTCTTAAACTGTAGTTTCACTGTATAGAAAAAAAATCCTTACTGGTTCATGTAAAACTTACCCTTCCGATTAACTATTTTGCATCAGCAAAGCTCTGCAAAGAGAACTTATGCAACCAGTTATTCATAGAGTCAACAAAATTAAACCTGTAAATCTAATTTGTTGGGTAATGGGTATTCGTCAGCTGTTCATACAGTCAGGTTTGAAGTTTGTTCAAAACAACATCCAACCCATAAATCTAATTTGTTGGGTAATTGGTATTTGTCTGTTATTCATACAGTTAGGTTTGGAGTTTGTTCAAAACAACTAGTTTGTTGGGTAATGCGTATTTGGTTGCACCATTGCCATGTACTCCCTCCGTCCCAAAATAAGTGTCTCAACTTATTTTGGGATGGAGGGAGTAGATAATCTGATAAAATCAGGGAAGCAAAAATAAGAATGTCGAACCTGCATCTTCATGTCTGTTGAGTATCTGAAAATTTCAGTGTGGGATATTGAGCCTTTTTTTTGTATGACCTATTTGTGTTTACAAATTACAATATAACTTCCAGCGATTCCCTGCTAATCCTGTTCTGTCGCATGGTGGGCAGCTAAAATCTATAAGTGTTTATGCATACACTTTCATGCCTAGAAATAGTGTTACATTCGCTGTGTCTGTAAAATCTGCCTATATCTAATTAATCTACAGAAATACGTGTGGTGGTTTGAAGTACTGTGAAACAGAGGGAGTAATAGATGGTTATGGTAAAGTTCTAATACACTTTTGTATGCAGGTTCCAAATTTGGAGGTTTGGTTTCAGAGGCCCACTGATATTGTTCGTAAACTATGTTCAGGGGATCTTGATCTTGGTATTGTGGGTTATGACATAATCAGTGAATACGCGCAGGTAAAATTTTGAGGAATAATGTTAAATCTTTTGGCCCAGTGTATGGCTACCTTTAGTTTTAGAAGTTTCTGCTGGACTAAGATCTACTGATTGATTGTTTTCAGTTCCTTTGATATATGCTGATATACATTTAAGATTTTTTATGACAGGGCAATGATGATCTAGTTATTATTCATGATGCTCTCGATTTCGGACATTGTCGCCTGTCCCTTGCGGTATGGTATATCCAAGTACATTTATTACTAACAGCCTAACTATACTCATATAAAAAAACCATTTCTATGATCAGGTGCCAAAGGAAGGTATTTTTGATAGCATCAATACTCTGGAGGATTTGTTAAATATGCCTCAATGGACTGAAGAAAGACCCATGCGTGTCGTTACAGGATTTGGTTATGTATGGTCATGAATAAACTTTAATTTGTTAGTCCGCTCCCCTCATGGAAACTGGTTTGTTGATCATTGATTTTTTTGATTTTATTGCAGGTAGGTGCAAAGTTTTTGAAAGAAAAGGGTTTCAAACATGTTTCATTTTTAGCTGGTGATGGTGCTCTCGAGTCATATCCTGCTGTGAGATTGCTATCTTTAATTTAATTCATTTTTTTAAATTAAATTTCAGTCTGCTTCAATGTGATTGCCTCTCCTCCCTTTGCATTTGATTATTTCATGTATTTATTTCAAAATAAATTGGATGGCAGAACGTTGTGGGTTGTCCATTTCAGTCCACCACTACTCTATAGATCTCAAGAGAACTCAAGGACCAACTTAGAACATGCCGGTCACTTTTTTCTCTACCAATTATGCTATTGCACAGTACTATTTGTAAGGCTGTACTTTTTTCCTTTCTTATTCCTTTGTTAAGTATGATAGCAGTATTACACGAAGCTTTATGAGTATACTGCATATGACCGGATGTGAATTGTGGAGATCCAAGCCTTGATTCATACGTGGCAATGAAAAATGTAGTCGTCTTTGCCACTGTGGTATATTGGCATAGTTGTCTCGATATTGATTTGCTAATTTCTGAATTGGGGCACAATCTATTGAGTCTATTAAGGGTAATATACTATATTAACTCCTTTTTTCTCTATGAAGATGGGTATGGCTGACGCTATTGTGGATCTCGTGAGTAGTGGAACGACTTTGCGTGAGAATAATTTGAAGGAAATTGATGGTGGAATCATTTTGGAAAGCCAGGTACTCTCGCACACAGGCGCGGGCTCGCAAAGGACAGATAATTCCAAGTGATGTTCAATTTTTCAAAGTGAAAACCTGTGCTCACTTTGTTATGTGTCCAATACTACACAGGCAACACTTGTAGCAAGTAAGAAATCTCTGAACAGGCGTGAAGGTGTGTTAGAGATTTCACATGAAATGCTTGAAAGATTAGAGGCTCACCTCACAGCGTCTGGCAAGATAATGGTAAATATTTACATCTTTGATGTCACATTATTACACCCAGTTGATTG
Organism: Triticum dicoccoides; assembly: GCF_002162155.2. Taxonomy (NCBI): domain Eukaryota; kingdom Viridiplantae; phylum Streptophyta; class Magnoliopsida; order Poales; family Poaceae; genus Triticum; species Triticum dicoccoides. The sequence continues at coordinate 632,053,061 of NC_041387.1, forward strand.
ATTAACTTAGATACCTTCAATTATCATATAAGGTAACAGCAAATATGAGGGGCAATAGTGCAGAAGAAGTGGCAGAGAGAGTTCTCAGCCAAACATCATTATGTGGATTACAGGTATCATCATAATTTATAAGTACTTCAGTAGCAAAGAACATTTCTATTTTGGAAAACTAGCCATGAACCCCACACATTTGTGCAGGTAGATGGTAGAATTTTAGCTTTATATTTCAAACAGAGTTCTATTCTACTATATGAACATACAGTGCAGTATCCATAACTGAAAATATAATTAAATTCGCTCTACAAATGTAGCACCTCTATCTGCGTCTTATTAGTTTGCATGATTATAGCCTGTGCCCACGAAATAAACGATGCAGATGTTTGATCACAAAATTTCTACCCCTTTGAAGCGAAAGTGGATGTGTAACATCTATCATTTCTGTTGGGGTCCATAATATCTCTCATTTAATGTGTTAACATTGTGACATCTGTAGCATCCATTGACTGGGCCAAATTCCAATTGTAGTCTTGTAGCCTTGTAGCCTTTTAGGTCCCTTCAGTTAAACTAATAATGCATTACTAACTCACTAATAGGTTTGCTCTTGATTGCTAATCCACACTGCAATATTGTTAAATATGGTGATATGAACCTTATATTTTGAACTCAAACTTATGATTCCATTTGGTCCATCTTTATGTGAACAGGGCCCAACTATAAGTCCAGTGTATTGCACACTTGATGGCAAGGTTGCCGTGGACTACTATGCTATTAATGTTGTAGTTCCCCAAAAGTCGCTTTACAAGTCTATTCAACAACTGAGATCTGTAAGTTGTCTGCCTCGTGCTTTTCTATGGAAACATTTGCCTCCTCTTATCAGTTTCCTGTTGGCAGCAATTTATTCTTAGGACAATAATTTAATGCCGTGTTTGAGGCAGGCAGTTATTCTCAACTAAGTAAAATATCTTAGTAATTAACAAAATGGGTTTGCCATGTTGCACCTTGAGTGTTAGTATTCAAATCTTACTGAGTAAGCTCCATTCAGCAGATATAACTTATAAGTGTGGAACTATTAGCAGTGTCAAATCCTGGAGGGAACCCGTTCATTACAACCAGGACCAGGAACCAGAAATCCTGGCCGGTGCTGGGAGAATAAATCCTGATATGTAAATTAAAAATTCTGAATTCAGTCAGTGAACTATACATCTGGCCCAGAGCCAGTTAGGAAGTGGTCCAAGTAAAAAAATGTTCTAATTTGACAAATCAAACTGGAATCGGAAGGTTTTAGGCTTATAGTAGAACTAAACCGAGTACATGAGGTGCAGTTGTAGTACTAGTAGGCACGAGGAGGAGGTTAGCCTTGATGGGCAGGTGGTACCTCAGAAGGACACCTTTCGATATTTGGGGTCAATGCTGTAGAAGGATGGTGATATCGATGAAGATTTGAGCCATTGAATGAAGGCCGGATGGATGAAGTGGTGCCAAGCTTCTGGTGTTCTCTGTGACAAGAGAGTTCTACAAAAGCTAAAAGGCAGGTTCTATCGGGCGGCGATTTGACCTGCAGTGTTGTATGGTGCTGAGTGTTGGCCGACCAAAAGGCGACATGTTCAACAGTTAGTGTAGCGGAGATGCGCATGTTGAGATGGATGTGTGGCCACGCAAGGAAAGATGTCCGGAATGATAATATATGGGATAGAGTTGGGGTAGCACCGATTGAAGAGAAGCTTGTCCAACATTGTTTGCGATGGTTTGGGCATATTCAACGCATGCCTCCAGAAGCTCCGGTGCATAGTGGATGGCTAAAGCGTGCTGATAATGTCAAGAGAGGTCGGGTTAGACCAAAATTGACATGGGAGGAGTCCGAAAAGAGAGATCTGAAGGACTGGAGTATCACCAAAGATCTAGCCATGGACGGGGGTGCGTGGAAGCTGGCTATCCACGTGCCGGATCCATGAGTTGGTTGCGAGATCTTATGCGTTTGAGCTCTAGCCTAGCCCAACTTGTTTGGGACTAAAGGCTTTTTGTTGTTGTTGACAAATCAAACTGTCCAGTAGATACCCAATGGTGCAGGCTATGATTGATGGTCCACAGTTTGTGAAGCAGGATTTGGAACATTCCACAATAGGACAACTTGATGATAGAGCTCATAATAGAACTTGTTTCTAGAACACACATATGGTATTGGTACTTAGCATACAGTATGGTTCTTTATGTAATGACATATACATCTAATACTTGTATGTGCTCCTGTGAACTTGGAATTGCAGATTGGTGGCAGCGGCGTCTTGGTGTCGAAACTGACCTACATATTTGACGAGGAGACTCCTAGGTGGCGCAAGCTTCTGTCGGAGCTGGGAATGTGAGGCTTCCTGCAAGGTCGGCCATGCTCTCTCCTCTAGAATGGACCGTCTCAGTGTGAGCATCTGAACTTATGCTCGCTGTAGTGTGTACATCATACACAGAAGCGACCCGAGTTTGAAAAAAACGTATGCAAAGTGAACTCCCATGTGGACTGCCTGAGGAGATTTCGATATCTAGCGCCGGATATTGTGCTCAGCTAACGTATTCCCTGGACAGGCAGTGGTTGGTTTATCCCTTTTATGTACCCACCAGTTGATAGAGTTGGGGGTCCTGGATGTTGGGTGTATGTTGTTTGTGTGTGCCGGATCTTGCACCTTTTGTTGGTGCGGCCCTGAATAATTGGGGCTACCTGATATGATGATAATAATGAATCCCATTGTGGTTTGGTCTCCGTGACGTGTCGAGTCTATTCAGATTCCCATCTGAAATGCTCGTGCCTCGCTGTTCTCATCCCATTCGGAATTGCTCGTCACATCCATGTCTGTCTGTCTCTTCTCTGTATATCTCTTCCGTGCCATCTCTGAGAAATGGTTCGTAGTGATCCTGTTGGAGAATAGTTCTGTATCTCATCCACGTCGAATCGTGATCTTGAAAAGAAAAACTAAATCCATGCCAACATCTGGGATTTCCAAAGTCAGTGCCTGCTCATATTTTTGTCAAATTACTGCCCACGGTTTGTTTGAACTGCATTGGTATTTTGTAGGAAAGACTTTTTTTTCTTCTAAAGATGCAATATATTTGCCACGTTAATTAAATAAGTAGTAGAAGTTTAACAATGGGTACTAGTGTGAAGGTCAAAACAAAATGCCGAATTTCCAGACGTAAAATTACTTCCTCTATCCCCATACTATAAGACGTTTTTGCAAGCTAAGCATAGCTTGCAGAAATATATTGTAGGACGGGGGCATTACATTGGAAGAACAAGTGTGCTGCCGTCTCCGGAGTTCTGTTGCACAAAGGGCAAACTCCAGAGTTTGGCTATCCATGCCCGGCAGCCGATCCGCCGCCCAAACTCGTTTTTGAGCAAGTTTGAGTTCCGTTTCTAAACGGGGCATATATTTTTTGGACACCTTAAAAAAAGTCAAACTCCCAAACAGATCACACTCATCGGTCCTTCGACATCCAACGGCCATCGTGTGTGCATTGTTCTTCGTCTTCTCTTTCTTCTATTTCCACCTGTGACAG
>NC_041387.1:632056863-632086243 GCF_002162155.2 Triticum dicoccoides
CTTCGTCCCCCATGGTCGGTGGGCGCAGTTGCGCACCGCCTCACCCTACCTCGACCTGCCCCCACTGACCGTGGTGTTAGCTGTTGGCCCCGGCCATCCCTCTAAGCCACACCCCTCCGGATGAACAGCTCCAGCAACTCCCGCGACCGCGTCAAGTTTCAAACTCGCTCCTGTCGGTTTTTGCTGGCTATCGCTCTTCCACAGCTCGGCCTCGCCGTGGCCAGCGTTCCTCATACCGTCCCCACCTTCGGCCTCGCCCTTCGCAGAAAAAGTGACCGCCGTGATATTCTTTTTTCCAGGTATCTAATGTTCAGCAAACCCATGAAAACTCTGCTGAGGCCATAAAACTTCAGGAAACCATAAGAGCATCTCCAACAGAGGCGCTATATAAGCGAGGCACGGTATAAAAACTGCTTTTAGCGCGCGCGGACCCTATTTGAAGTCTCCAGCAGCTGCGCAAAAAGCGCGCGCGCTATAACTAATGTAGTGCGCGCATCAAAACGGCATCGCGCGCAGCATATTTAGTGCGTCCGGTCGCGCGCGCTGCAAACTTTGTGCTGCTACAGATGGGACCGCTTGATTGGGACCGCTGGATTTGCGCGCGCTGCATATTTTACAGCGCTTGTTGGAGCAAACGTTTTCTAGCGCCCTAAAAAAGCTACTTACGCGCTGTAAACTCATTTTTTCAGCGCCACGCATTAGGCGGCTGTTGGAGATGCTCTAAAATCAAAAACTTTTGCTGAGGTTGGAGTGCGACCCAAAAGCCAAAACACGTGCACATTTACACACGACAAGCAAGGGTGTACTATTGCACACTTCCACACACAATCTCTTATAGATTTTTGTTCTGCAATTTTGTACACCATGTGGAACCTCACTCAGTCACTCTCACGCTCACACCTGATGGGTTACATTACATAGCACAGACATCACACACGTTAGAAAGAAACTCAACACTGAGCTGCGCTCGGCGCACGTACATTTTACGCCGGCAGCTTAATTATTCACTTTCGTGAAGCACGGGGTCACGGGCTACGAGCTACGTACTGTAGTAGGGACGGTGGGTGGAGTCGACCGGCCGGCCATGGCGCGACGAGCACATCACGCGTCGCGCCTCGGGCGCGCCCGGACCTGGAGCGGCGCCGCCATCTCGCACGACAGGCGGAGCACCTCCGACAGGTCGACGCCGGGCGCCGCCGGCGCCCACTCGAACTCGTGCAGCAGGGTGGCCATCCAGGCGGTCACCGTGGTCATGGCCAGGGACTTGCCCGGGCAGCTCCTCCGGCCGGACCCGAACGGCACGAGCCGGCCGTCGGCGCCGAGCACGGACACGTCCGGGGCCTCGCCGCCGGCCAGGAACCGCTCCGGCCGGAACTCGAGCGGCGCGTCCCACACCTCCGGGTCGCGGCTCATGGCCCACTGGTTCACCATGGCCGTGGTGCCGGCGGGGACGAAGTGGCCGTCCACGTACGTGTCCGACATCGCCCTGTGGCGCCACGACAGCAGCGGCCCCGGCGGGTGCACCCGGAGGGCCTCCTTGATCAGCGCCTGCAGGTACGGCAGCGCCGGCAGGGAGGGCTCGGCGACCGGGCTGCTCCGGCCGACCACCTCGTCGAGCTCCCGGTGCACCTTGGCCTGCACGTCGCGGTGGAGCACGAGCCGCGCCATGGCCCACTCCATCAGCACCGCCATGGCGTCCGTTCCCCTGAAGATCATCTCCTGGAAAAAAAAACAGCCACCATTTTCTTGTATTTTTACACCCAGTGCTCTATCCATTAAAATGATTCGAAACTAAACAAAGAAGAAAAAGCTGGTGGAATTTTGCATGTACGCTAGCTAGCTTTTTAAAAGTGTCACGTTCATTGGCCGCTTTGTCAAGATTATTATTATCACAACAAAAGTAGTAGGCGTGATCTGCATACGTAATACTACTCCAAATGGAACCGATGCCATGCTGATAATTTATGTGCGTGTTAATTTGGTGAAAAAGTTGTATTTGTTGCTCATGATGATATGCTACGTACGTACGTACGTACCCAGAGCACTGCGACGATGTCGGCGTCGGCGAGCCCCTCGCTGTCCTGCAGGGAAAGCAATATGTCGACGAAGTCACGCGGCGCCTCTCCACTGGCGGTGAGCGTCGCCTTGGCGCGGTGCTCCCGGATGATGTCGTGCACGAAGCGGTTCACCCGCGGCATGAGCTCGGCGCACCGCGCCCCGATGCCCTGCGGGTCGAAGGCGGCGAGCCCCGGGAAGTAGTCGCACCAGTTCTCCTTCCCGAGGAGCTCGTACCCTTCGTGCACCATCTCCAGCAGCTCCTCCACCTCGCCGGACGACGACTGCGGCGCCGACACGTCGTACTCCTTGCCGAACACGAACCGCATGATGTAGTAGAGCGAGGCGCGGCGGAGGACGCCGCGCAGCTCCACCACGCCGGCCCCGGCGCCGCGCAGCGCCGCGACCACGTCGCCGGCGACGCGCGCACGGTACGGCGCGAAGGCGTCGACCTGCCTCGGGCCGAACAGGTGGCCCGACGCGACGCGGCGGAGCGCGCGCCAGTAGGGCCCGTGCTCGGCAAAGCCGATGGAGCGGTGGAACATGAGGCCGTAGGCGGCGTGGTTGAGCGGGCGCGCGGCGAAGGCCGGGTTGTCGAGGATCTCCTTGGCCACGTCCGGGTGGGACGCGACGACGGCGCGGACGGGGCCGAGGGACAGCGCCATGAGCCGCTTCGCCCCGGGCCGGCGCGCCGCCTCGGCGGCCAGCGAGCGGTGCGCCAGCCCGGACATGAGCCCGAGGCTGCCAAGGACGGGGAGCCCCTTCGGGCCCGGGATGACACGTCGTAGGCCCGCGCCCTGGCCCCTGCCCCGCCAGTACCGGCCCCATGCAGGGCCGCCCGGGTGCGCCCAGTAGAGCAGCGCGGCGGCCGCCCACGCGAGGCACGCGAGGACGGCGACGTAGGCGAAGCTGGTGGCTACGGCGGCGAGTGTGGTGGCGGTGGTGCCGTCGTGCTGGCCGCCGGAGATGGCCGGGAGCAAGGTGAGGGGAAGCACCCACCAGCTCTGGACTGAGCTCTCCATTTCCGGACTTTGGTGGGGTGTGTGCTGCCTGTGAGGGAAGGAGCCGCACGGGAGGCGGTATATATAGGAGCCAGCTCGCCGGAGCGAAGATTCACTGGCACTGGCGCGCGCGGTCCTTGTGAGCAAAGATGATCCAATCATTGGCACATAAAATACTTGAGAATTGCACTAGTGGGCTGGCATTGGGCCCTCTGGTTTTCCCGCCGGCCAGCCTTTGGTTGGTAACTCAGTTTGGAGGCTAGGCACGACCCCGCTAGGAACTCACTCGCATATATGAAGGAAGGAACTTTGTGTAGTTAATTCATTCTTTGCTAGCATATGAAGGAAGGAACTTCGTGGAACTAGCTTAGCCTTGTGCAAATGCACTAGTATAACACTACTTGTTAGTAGTATAAGAGCATCCAACAGCCAAGTTACGCGCGGCGCGCTAAAAACCCTTTTGAAGCACGCGGGTCGTCAGTTTTTGCGCGGCGCGGTGCGCTTGCTCCAGCGACTGTTGAAAGTTTAGCGCGCGAGTCGCTCCAGCAGGCGCTGCAAATCTGAGCAGCACGCGCTCTCGCACAAACAACATATGCATTCCAAACAAATATAAAACATAAGCATAGATTAAAATAGATAAAAAATGATACATAGATAGTTCACATAGCGTACATACTTCATCATAGCATAGATAGATAAAAAAGCTAGTCCAATACGAGCAACTAGAACCTACTTCGAGTCGTCCTCATCATTCTCACTGGTGTCGTTCGAGTATCGAGCCACGCGTCTTCCCAACGAGGATCGTCCTCGTCAAAGAACGACCATGTCCCGCGGACACGAGATCGCACTGCGCCTCCGCGAGTGCCTTCTGCCGATGCCTATCGGCCCGCTCCACGCGCGTTTTGCCGTCCTCTCCGCCCAGAAGGCGTTCTCGTCGGCTACATCCTGTGGGTAGCGCTGGCGCCACTCCACCATGGCTAGCTCGTCCGACTTGGCAATGAGGAGGCGGCACTGGCATCTACGGCAAGGTTGTCAGAATCGTGATTTTGAATCGGATCGGAGCTCCGACGGTAGGATCGCAAATCATAGAATCTTCACTATTAGGGTCGTAGGAACGTAGATTCTATGAAGTAAAATCGTAGAATCAGAGGGGTTAGTTTGGATTGTAAAGTCATATAATCGTATAAGAGAATCGCGATTCTGACAACCTTGATCTACGGTGTTCCTCACGGCCCTCGTCTGTTACAAGACGGGGCGGCGGCGCGAGGTCCTGCACCTGCTGGCACGTCTGCGCGTCGTGGAAGTTCACCTGCGAGCGTGGCCTGCTGAAGCGACACGCCGCAGCGTCGTAGGCGCGGGCGGCCTCATGTGCGGTCTCGAACGTCCGAGACTGAGACGCACGTTGCCGGAGCGGGTCTCCACGTAGAAACAGCCAGAAGGGCGGATGCAAACGCCGCAGTAGCCCGAGCTGCTTCGGCGACACGGCAGCGGGGGAAGGGCGCGGCGGCGGCGGCGGGGCGCCAGATGCGAAGAAGAGAGGGGCGGCGAGGGGAAGAAAGGGCCGACGGGAGCGGTCGAGTGTGCGGCTGGCGGCAACGGACGCGTGTGTTTGTAGAGCGCGCCGGACGCCACACGCCAAATCTAGCGCAAGAAGGGTCGCCTTTTCCCACACGCCGGAATCTCCTGCGCCCGCTGAAGCGCGCGAACCCGCTCCGCGCGCGCTAAAACTAACTTTTCCCGCACGCGCGATATTTGCCACCGCTGTTGGAGATGCTCTAAGGCAGCTACTGCATCTCTGCTACGTACGTATAGATAGGTCTAGAAAGATCGATTGACCGGTGCGTGTTAACATACATGTTGATGATACATATCAATATATATCACGTACGTGTACCTCTTCTTCTTTCGAGATGATATCATGTGTATGTGGGTTTTGTGTGTGGATTTGTGCAATCATTGGTGCGTGGCATCTCCTGTGTGGATCACGTAGGGGAGCCTGGCTAGGTTGGAGTTGGACTAATGATATGCACCTCCACAGTTGGTGTGTAGTAAACAACAGGAGTTAGGCTCCATCCATGTGTCACGCAAGCTCCGTTTATTGATTATCAATAGCCCATCGTAGTATCATAAGCTGTCTCCACGATGGATCGAGATGGTCAGTCAGCAGCGTGCCTACCTGCTGGGCTGGCTGGAGTAGTTACGCTGAAAGCGGCAGAAACCATTTTCATCATGGACCGGAGGATGGCGCCGACTTGTGTTCCAGAGCAGGCAGTGATTGGAGAATCATGGCGCTACGGTCGGTGTAAGCTAGGGGCAGGTGTAGCTCGCTGGCTCCACCGATCTTCTGCCAAAATGTCCCTGTCCCAAGACGACGCGGCAGTAGAAGAAATGCACTTGCGCATCACAACGTATAGTGTACTAGTACCACCAAGTCACCAAGACGTGTCCCTGTCCCAACACACTTGCGCATGCATGCACGAGGTTCACCGGAAAACACGAAGCAATCCGGAGCGTATCCCGGGCCAGCGTGAGTGACGACCGCCCGACACCGACCGGCCGCCGACAGGACAATTTTACCACCTTAATTTTCGATTTAGACTAGCCACGATGGAGAGTAACATACACTAGTAACATACACATATCCCTAAACTATGTTACTACTCCCTCCGTCTAGGTGAGTAAATCATCTTAGGTTGTGCACCGTGACCAAGGAGGAGGAGAAAACGAGAGGACTTAATGTTCATTTGCTAATTAATAGCATTGCATGCAATGAACTAACCACTGCATGTCGTGTTTGATAGTCTCAAGTCATTAAAAGCATGCACACCCCACATCTCTTATTGGTTGATATGTCAAGAAACAAGAAACGAGATACTCCCTCCGTCTAGGTGTGTAAGTCATCTTACGAAAACCAAATAATCCCAAAACACTTAGGCGCGGTGCATTAAATTCTATCTCGTTTCTTGTTTCTTGACATATCAACCAATAAGAGATGTGGGGTGCGTATGCTTTTAATGACTTGAGACTACCAAACGCGACATGCAGTGGTTAGTTCATTGCATGCAATGCTATTAATTAGCAAATGAACATTAAGTTCTCTCGTTTTCTCCTCCTCCTTGGTCACGGTGCACAATCTAAGATGACTTACTCACCTTGACGGAGGGAGTAGAATTTAATGCACCGCGCCTAAGTGTTTTGGGATTATTTGGTTTTCATAAGATGACTTACACACCTAGACGGAGGGAGTACCTTCATAGTGGGTAGTAACATAAGTGTGGTAACATGCAAAGCTTCATTTATTAGGTTATAGACTCATATTGCATTGGGACATGTGATGTTACAGTAACTAGCTAAGTTACTAGTACTATATCTCTCCTCATTAACTCATTGCCACATAAGCAAATTTGCTGAATTGGACTCGATGTTACTACCGAAGTTACTCCCATTGTGGCTAGTCTTAGGAGGCATCATCTGACGAACGGACAAAGAATTGACCCCGGGGCTGCTGCGCCGCCTCGCCTGACTTCTCGTCAAGGTACTTACGCTACTAACGTGCATATTTTACTAATCTATATTAATACCTCTATAACAGGTACTCCTTCCGCACCAAAATATTTGTAGTTGGGCAAACTAGTATTTCAATACAGAGGTAGTACGTGTAATTTATGTATGATGTCATGCAATATTTATTTATTAAGTTATATAGATACATTTTATCTCGATATGTGTGATATTACGGTAACATGTTATGGTATCACAAGATTTATTTTTTTATTAATTAATTGCCACATCATCTATTTTACCTATCTATATATGTGTGTGATGTTATCATTTATGTTACTCCTAGTAATAGTCTAACACGATCTATAGCTGGTGTCACTGGCCGCGGCCAGACATGCATATCGAGCACATGCCGAAAACCCTGTCCCGGAGCGCCGCGATCCCGCGCCTGCTCGGAGACCGTATGGGGACAAGACGATAGACCCGACCAGTCGACCAAGGCGAAAATGCAAGCTGCCTCGATCAGCTCGGCCATCGGCGTGGCATGCATCCATCTGTTATCTGTCTGAGAGCATCTCCAACAGGTGCACAAAAATTTCGGGTTTTAAAATAGTTTTAGCGCGCCACTGTAGCATTTTTAGTGCGCCGGACCCAACATTGCTTTAGCAGAAGCCCAAAAGCGCGCGCTCAAAAAGAACATAGTGTAAATTATGAAGCGCGCCCAATCCAAAGCCCAAAATATGCTACGCGCGATAGCGTTTTTCAGTGAGCGCAATCTTTTTTAGCGCTACAGCTTCTACTAGAGCTGTTCGGCGCCCAAAAAATATTTTTTTAATGAACGGAGCTTTTTTTGAACGCTTGTTGGAGATGCTTTGAGAAAGAAACCAATGCCAACACCAACACGTGCGGGTTTTCTTTCCTCGTGTACCCATCCCACGTGCATGCGTGCATAACGCAGGTCGTGCATTGCACGTGCATGGAACATGGGTTCACGAGGGAACCAAGGGTTTCGTGCATGTGTGGTGGTGGTCTCCAAATGCATCCTAGCACGCAATCTAACGGCTGAAAACACAGTAGATAACCGTCGTTGTATAGGATTCATTCTTCTATCCACACATATATGATAGGCCATCTTCAACGCGGACCCTTAAATCAAACATCCTATCCGTTCATGAACCGATGGGGACTAGTCTGCAGACAATGTTGCAGGAGCCAGTCATCCAAAGCTAGCTGTAAATAGTGGCGGGGACATGTGGACCAGCAGGGGCCCTGGCTCCCCCTAATATCAGTGATTTGCTACTAATTTGCTTATGAACACCACTTGTTTAACGATCATTTGCTGCTAAAAGCTCATTTTTCAGTACTTGACCTTCCCCGACCGTTTTAGCATCATTTGGCCCCCCTTAATCAAATTTTTGCGGCTCTGCCACTGGCCGTAAATATTCGGTTACAATTTGAACGGATTTTCACGGAAGTGAACAAATTTGATGCATAGTATACTCTTCGTGGAACAACCTTAACCCTATAGAAGTGCACTTGTTAGTAGTATAGAACTATAGACAGGCCTAGAGAGATCGACCGGGACGTAGGTGTTAACGTGTTGATACATACGAATATACCATGTGTAATACTCCCTTCGGTCCTTTTTAGTTCGCATATAAGATTTGTCTGAAGTCAAGCATCGTAAAGTTTAACCAACTTTTTAGAAAAAAACAACAACATTCATAATGTGAAATCAACATCAATAGATGCGTCATGACTTAAATTTTCATATTGTATAGCTTTAGCACTGATAGTGTTGATATTTTTCATAGAAATATTGTCAAACTTTATGAAGTTTGACTTCAGACAATTTTTATATGCAGAATAAAAATGACGTGAGGGAGTACGTAGTGTGGTTGGATTTGTGCAGTTATTGATGCGTGGCATGAGGTCTGTGGATCACGGCCTGGAGCCTAGCTAGGTTGGACTAATGATGTGCACCACCAAACAACAAGAGTTAGGCTCCATCCACGTGTCACACACCCTTCATTTATTGGTTGAGCAGTTACGCTGAAAGTAAGCACATACCATTTTTCATCCATTTTCAAGATCGACCAGAAGATCCCGCCGACTTGTGTGTTCCAGACCAGTGATTGGAGAACCAACTAATTACGCTAGACAGCTTGGGTGTTAGCTAGCCAGTCTCCTCTCAGGTCTCTTCCGATCTCTCGTGCCAAAAGGCCCCTGTCCCAAGACGACGACGTAGTCAATAAAAGAAATGCATCGCAATGACAATGTCTCCGTCCCAAGGCACTTGGAAATTCTCCGGAAATCACGAAGAAATCCAGACCGTATCACCGGCGCGTGACTAGAGGAGCCCGATCGAGACCGAGCGCCGACAGGACAAATTTACCACCTTTTCCGAGCAGACATCAAATGACACATAGTCGAAAGAATTGACCCCGGGGACCTACGCTGCGTCGCCTAAACTCCGGACGGGCGCGGGGATAGCTAGCTGGTGTCATGCGTCGTCTAAGAGCATCATCTGCAGCCGGATTTAGCAAATTTGACCCTAGATATTTGCGGACGCGTCCGATCGGGTGTGTGTTCTGAGTCCTTATTTGTCCACTCATGCAGCCATATATTTCATTTTCTTCTTCGTATCTTCGGTCACTTGCACTTGATTAGTGAGGATGAAGAGAGAGAAAAAAAAGAAAGAGAAATATGAGCCACGTCCTACGTGAGGGACTGACCGGGCGTGTCCATGAGCCCTTGTATCCTTTATACATTTGTCCCCAATATAAAAGTTCGCGGACAACCCAAATATATACGGATAAGGGATTTGACGGTGTCCTCTTTTCCCTCTCTCATGTCCGGTCATTGACTGCGCATGTCAACGAACGTTTGAGACAGATTTCAGAAAACCGGCTGTGGATGCTCTAATGCTCGATTTTTTGTCGAAAGAGATCACCTGCGCAATCGAATTGCCAGAAAAGACCCCCGCCCCCTAGATGATTTGACAAAAAGGACCCCCTCAGCCGTGCTGGCAGGCGCGCTAGGCGACACGTGGCACCTGCCGCCATGGTGCGAGGCGGCGGCTCCTGCCGCCACGGCGTCAGGCGGCAGACTGCATGGAACGGAAATCGGCTGGCACGATGGAACGGGCTGGCGCTGTGGACCCCTGCCGCCTGAGAGGCTGGTGGCAGGACTGTAGCAGCCGGGCCCGGCCGCCTGAGGGGCTGGTGGCAGGCCTGTTCATCAGCTGGGGGCATGCTGTAGCAAGTGGTCTCTTTGACAAAAATTCCCGTAGGATCCGATCTGTACCCACTTGCCCTGCATCGCGCATGTACGACAGTACTTTGCTTTGTTTAAAGAGGTGGACGTCACATGGGCATGCATGCATGACTGAGGCCTCTGCTCGTGTTAAGGCCAACTCCACCACGCGACTCTATCTTGTCCGGGTGCGTCCGTTTGGGGTAAAACGGATGAATAGCGCGGCCCAACGCGCGGCCTCAAACGGACAAATGTCCGAAATTCGTCCGTTTTCGACCCATCCCCAGCCCAAAGTTGCGCTCGGTTTGGGGTGAAACGGACGCGCACGGCCGGCCGCGACGCACGCCCTTGTCCTCCCCGTGGCCCGCCTATCGGGGACACTAGCAGTCCCTCCCTCCCAACGCTTCGACCCTCTCTCTCCCGCCCCGCCCCGCCGCCGGCGCCATCGCTATTCTCCGGCCGCCTCCTCACCGCGCAGCCCCCGGCTGTCCATACCAAACCACGTGGCTGCCATCACGCCCGCTCTTTCGCCCTTTTCGCCATAGTTTTGGCCGTCGCCGTCTTTGCCGGTGGCAGAGGAGACACGACCGCCGGCGACGTACCACGACGGCCGCGGCAGCTTCCGACGGTTCCAGAGCGGCCAGTAGCCGGCCGGCAACCACCCCTGCTGCATCGAGGTGATCATCGCGGCCTCTTCGCCACCACGACCGCAAGGTGTTCGACATTTTGCCCACAAAGGTATGGACAGTGGAGACGAGTTCTTCTTCCACCACTTCCTTTGTTCATCGGACGATTCGTCGTCGGACGATGAAGATCTTGTGGTTGCTGCACTGGTCGTTCACGACCACATTCAACGGCAGCTTCCTCGGTACAGGGGGTTAGTCCCTGGCCGTGCTCCCAACCTGAACAGCAACAGGGAGAGAGGCCACGCCCTGCTCTATGCTGATTACTTTTCCAACAAACCGCTCTTCAAGCCGGATAAATTCTGACGCCGTTTTCGAATAGGAAGGCATGTGTTCAATCGTATCCGAGAGGGAGTGGTTGCTCATGACCCATAATTCGAGTGCAAGACGGATGCCCTTGACAAGCTTGGGTTCTCCTCTTACCAGCAATGCACCGCGGCCGTCCGCATGCTTGCCTATGGAATTCCAGGCGATCTGGTGGATGAGTACGTGCGTATGAGCGAGACAACATGTCTGATGTCAATGTACAAGTTCTGTCAGACTGTGATCGAGGTGTTTGGTCTAGAGTACTTGAGACAGCCAACTGCCGCTGATACAGAGAGATTGTTGGCGACCAACGCAGCTAGATGCTTTCCAAGCATGCTTAGCAGCATAGATTGTATGCACTAGGAGTGGAAGAACTGTCCATTTGCTTGGCAGGGGCCAGTACAAGGGGCATGTAGGCGAGTGCACTGTCATATTAGAAGCAGTGGCATCGCAGGATCTCTGGATATGGCATTCTTTCTTCGGCATGGCAGGTTCTCACAATGATATCAACATGCTGCAACATTCTCCAGTCTTCGCGAGGCTTGCAGAAGGCCGCTCCCCACCTGTCAACTTTGAGATCAACGACCACCAGTACAACAAAGGATACTATCTAGCTGATGGTATATATCCTCAATGGTCAACTTTTGTGAAGACAATCTCGAAGCCCCAAGGTGAGAAGAGAAAGAGATTTTCCCAAATGCAAGAGAGTGCTAGAAAGGATGTGGAACGTGCTTTTGGTGTGCTTCAATCCCGATGGGGCATCATTCGGTACCCTGCACTGTCATGGGATGAAAGGAAGCTTTGGGAGGTGATGACTTCTTGTGTGATCATGCACAACATGATCGTCGAGGGCGAGCGTGATGACAGTATATTCGACCAAGGATTTGATTTTCAAGGTGACAATGTTGAGCCCCTGCACCAAGAACCGGCCATGTTTGATGAGTTCTGCCAGTTCCATCGTGAGATGCGTGATTGGCACACTCATAAGGCTCTTCAAAATGACTTGGTTGAGCATGTGTGGGAGCATGTTGGCAACCGATAGATGTATTGGTTCGTTTTATGTTCATTTAAGGCAATTTCGATTTGGTTGTAAACCTATCTTTACTAGAGACAATTTCGATTGGGTTGTAAAACTATTTTAATTTTCAAACAATTAATATTTGGACGTGCAAACTTGTTTTCATATGAAAATACGGGCATTTCTAGGCCCTGGCGGACGAGATGGGGCAAACGAATGTGGCCGCGCGCTGGGCGCACGGCCACCGCATCCCTGGACAGGCACGGACACGACCCCATTGCCCTATCCAAACGGACAGAATCCAGACAAAACAGACGTCCGTTTGGGGTCGCACGGTGGAGTTGGCCTAACTACTGGAGTACTAGTAACTAAGCAAGGAATACAGGTCAGCCGATGAACACAATGCCAGAAACGACGCCGATGAACAGGCCTGCCGCCAGCCCCTGAGGCGGCCGGGCCCGGCTGCTACAGTCCTGCCGTCGGCCCCTCAGGCGGCAGGGCTCCACAGCGCCAACCCGTTCCGTCGCGCCAGCCGATTCCCGTTCCACGCAGCCTGCCGCCTGACGCCGTGGCGGCAGGGGCCACCGCCTTACACTGTGGCGGCAGGTGCCACGTGTCGCCTGGCGCGCCTGCCGCCACGGCTGAGGGGGTCCTTTTTGTCAAATGGTCTCAGAGGGGGTCTTTTCTGGCAATTCAATTGCGCATGTAGTCTCTTTTGACAAAAAATCGTAATGCTCTAGATGGTGTGTATCACTGGTCGCGGCGGGACATATCGGGCATCGGCCGGAAATGCATGCTAGCACCGGTCCAAAGCACAATCCAATGGCTGAAAAAACCTTTCACGTTCAATAAAAGTTGTACCGGCTCACACATACTTTTGTTTAGAGAAAAGACGTGGGCCCAGTTTGAATTAACAAAGTCATCGACCGGCTAGGATTAAAAAGAAAGTCACCATAATATAGAATAAATAAAAGCAAAGCAAAAAAAGTGCTAAGCACAACAACTCAAAGGCAACTACAACATTGAGCCAAAGCATATTGCACCGTTGTCGACGACCAGTGCTGCCAACACCAACTAGCAAACTAAGGTCTCGGGTGGCGGGCACCACCGTGCAAGCATCATGCGCCGGCCACATCCAAAGGGCCAAATACGAACACGCTAGCACCTAATCTGTCTCTACCGCCGCAAAGGGCCACACCCGTTCCTTCAAGCTCAACTGGGTCTGCACCGGCGGACGACAGAGTGGTTCCTGTTGGAAATATGCCCTAGGGGCAATAATAAAATGGTTATTACTATATTTCCTTGTTCATGATAATTGTCTATTGTTCATGCTATAATTGTATTAACCGGAAACCATAACACATGTGTGAATACATAGACCACAATATGTCCCTAGTGAGCCTCTAGTTGACTAGCTCGTTGATCAATAGATGTTTATGGTTTCTTGACCATGTGAAAGCACAAGTGCTTCCTGGGTGATTTTGGTAATTCATGTCAACATATCTTTTGTTGGACTAACTCTTTTATCTAGTATATTTCAGATAAGTTCAACAGTGGAGTGGCATGGACAAAAGGAGGTGGAACCCCTTCAAGAAGCTAAAGACAAAGGATTGGCTCAAGCTCAAAGCTCAGGACTCTACATTTTCTATTTCAGTGATCCAAGATCACATTGAGTCTATAGGAAAGCCAATACTATTAAAAAGGGATGAGGTGTTGCTTAATGGCTTGTGTTGGGGAACGTAGTAATTTAAAAAATTTCCTACGCACACGCAAGATCATGGTGATGCATAGCAATGAGAGGGGAGAGTGTTGTCTACGTACCCTCGTAGACCGAAGCGGAAGCGTTGACGCAACGTAGAGGAAGTAGTCGTACGTCTTCCCGGTCCAACCGATCCAAGCACCGTTACTCCGGCACCTCCGAGTTCCTGACACACGTACATCTCAATGACGCACCCGGGCTCCGATCCAGCAGAGCTTCAGGGAGGAGTTCCGTCAGCACGACGGCGTGGTGACGATCTTGATGTTCAACCACCGCAGGGCTTCGCCTAAGCACCGCTACAATATGATCGAGGTGTAATATCGTGGAGGGGGGCACCACACATGGCTAAGGAACGATCACGAAGATCAACTTGTGTGTCCATGGGGTGCCTCCTGCCCCGTATATAAAGGAGTGGAGGAGGGGAGGGCCGGCCCTCTCTATGGCGCGCCCTAGGGAGTCCTACTCCCACCGGGAGTAGGATTCCCCTTTTCCTAGTCCAACTAGGAGTCCTTCCATGTAGTAGGAGTAGGAGACAGGGAAGGGGGAGGGAGAAGGGAAGGAAGGAGGGGGCGCAGCCCCTCCCCCTAGTCCAATTCGGACTAGGCCTTGGGGGGGCGCGTGCCCTGCCCTAGGCAGCCCCTCTCTCTTTCCCGTATGGCCCAATAAGGCCCAATACTTCACCCCCGTATTCCCGTAACTCTCCGGTACTCCGAAAAATACCCGAACCACTCGGAACCTTTCCGAACTTCGAATATAGTCATCCAATATATCGATCTTTACGTCTCAACCATTTCGAGACTCCTCGTCATGTCCCCGATCTCATCCAGGACTCCGAACTCCTTCGGTACATCAAAACTCATAAACTCATAATATAACTGTCATCGAAACCTTAAGCGTGCGGACCCTATGGTTCGAGAACAATGTAGACATGACCGAGACACGTCTCCGGTCAATAACCAATAGCGGAACCTTGATGCTCATATTGGTTTCTACATATTCTACGAAGATCTTTATCGGTCAGACCGCATAACAACATACGTTGTTTCCTTTGTCATCGGTATGTTACTTGCCCGAGATTTGATCGTCGGTATCCAATACCTAGTTCAATCTCGTCACCAGCAAGTCTCTTTACTCGTTCCGTAATACATCATTTCGCAACTAACTCATTAGTTGCATTGCTTGCAAGGCTTATGTGATGTGCATTACCGAGAGGGCCCAGAGATACCTCTCCGACATTCGGAGTGACAAATCCTAATCTCGAAATACGCCAACCCAACAAGTACCTTTGGAGACACCTGTAGAGCACCTTTATAATCACCCAGTTACATTGTGATGTTTGGTAGCACACAAAGTGTTCCTCCGGTAAACGGGAGTTGCATAATCTCATAGTCATAGGAACATGTATAAGTCATGAAGAAAGCAATAGCAACATACTAAACGATCGGGTGCTAAGCTAACGGAATGGGTCATGTCAATCAGATCATTCAACTAATGATGTGACCCCGTTAATCAAATAACAACTCTTTTGTCTATGGTTAGGAAACATAACCATCTTTGATTAACAAGCTAGTCAAGTAGAGCATACTAGTGACACTCTGTTTGTCTATGTATTCACACATGTATTATGTTTCCGGTTAATACAATTCTAGCATGAATAATAAACATTTATCATGATATAAGGAAATAAATAATAACTTTATTATTGCCTCTAGTGCATATTTCCTCCAGTCTCCCACTTGCACTAGAGTCAATAATCTAGATCACATCACCATGTGATTAACATCGATAGTTCACATCATCATGTGATTAACACCCATAGTTCACATCGCCATGTGACCAACACCCAAAGGGTTTACTAGATTCAGTAATCTAGTTCACATCGCTATGTGATTAACACCCAAAGAGTACTAAGGTGTGATCATGTTTTGCTTGTGAGAGAATCTTAGTCAACGGGTCTTTCACATTCAGATCCGTTATGTATTTTGCAATTTTCTATGTCTACAATGCTCTGCACGGAGCTACTCTAGCTAATTGCTCCCACTTTCAATATGTATCTAGATCGAGACTTAGAGTCATCCAGATTGGTGTCAAAACTTGCGTCGACGTAACCCTTTACGACAAACCTTTTGTCACTTCCATAATTGAGAAACATATCCTTATTCCACTAAGGATAATTTTGACCGCTGTCCAGTGATCTACTCCTAGATCACTATTGTACTCCCTTGCCAAACTCAGTGTAGGGTATACAATAGATCTGATACACAACATGGCATACTTTATAGAACCTATGGCCAAGGCATAGGGAATGACTTTCATTCTCTTTCTATCTTCTGCCGTGGTCGGGTTTTGAGTCTTACTCAATTTCACACCTTGTAACACAGGCAAGAACTCTTTCTTTGACTGTTCCATTTTGAACTACTTCAAAATCTTGTCAAGGTCTGTACTCATTGAAAAAACTTATCAAGCGTCTTGATCTATCTCTATAGATCTTGACGCTCAATATGTAAGCAGCTTCACCGAGGTCTTTCTTTGAAAAACTCCTTTCAAACACTCCTTTATGCTTTGCAGAATAATTCTACATTATTTCCGATCTACAATATGTCATTCACATATACTTATCAGAAATGCTGTAGTGCTCCCACTCACTTTCTAGTAAATACAGGCTTCACCACAAGTCTGTATAAAACTATATGCTTTGATCAACTTATCAAAGCGTACATTCCAACTCCGAGATGCTTGAACCAGTCCATAGATGGATCGCTGGAGCTTGCGTATTTTGTCAGCACCTTTAGGATTGACAAAACCTTCTGGTTGCATCATATACAACTCTTTTTTTAATAAATCCATTAAGGATTGCAGTTTTGTTATCCATTTACCAGATTTCATAAAATGCGGCAATTGCTAACATGATTCAGACATACTTTAAGCATCGATATGAGTGAGAAAATCTCATCGTAGTCAACACCTTGAACTTTGTCAAAAACCTTTTTCGACAAGTCTAGCTTTGTAGATAGTAACACTACTATCAGCGTCTGTCTTCCTCTTAAAAATCCATTTAATCTCAATGGCTTGACGATCATTGGGCAAGTCAACCAAAGTCCATATTTTGTTCTCATACATGGATCCCATCTCAGATTTCATGGCCTCAAGCCATTTTGCGGAATCTGGGCTCACCATCGCTTCTTCATAGTTCGTAGGTTCATCATGATCTAGTAGCATGACTTCCAGAACAGGCTTGCTGTACCACTCTGGCGCGGATCTTACTCTGGTTTACCTACGAGATTCGGTAGTAACTTAATCTGAAGTTACATGATCATCATCATTAGCTTCCTCACTAATTGGTGTAGTAGTCACAGGAACAGATTTCTATGATGAACTACTTTCCAATAAGGGAGAAGGTACAATTACCTTATCAAGTTCTACTTTCCTCCCACTCACTTCTTTCGAGAGAAACTCCTTCTCTAGAAAGGATCCATTCTTAGCAACGAATGTCTTGCCTTCGGATCTATGATAGAAGGTGTACCCAACTTTCTCCTTTGGGTATCCTATGAAGACACATTTCTCCGATTTGGGTTTGAGCTTATCAGGATGAAACTTTTTCACATAAGCATCGCAACCCCAAACTTTAAGAAACGACAACTTTGGTTTCTTGCCAAACCACAGTTCATATTGTGTCGTCTCAACGGACTTAGGTGGTGCCCCTTTTTAACGTGAATGCAGTTGTCTTTAATGCATGACCCCAAAACGATAGTGGTAAATCGGTAAGAAACATCATAGATTGTACAATATCCAATAAAGTACGGTTATGACGTTCGGACACACCATTACGCTGTGGTGTTCCGGGTGGCGTGAGTTGCGAAACTATTCCGCATTGTTTCAAATGTAGACCAAACTCGTAACTCAAATATTCTCCTCCACGATCAGATCCTAGAAATTTTATTTTCTTGTTACGATGATTTTCAACTTCACTCTGAAATTCTTTGAACTTTTCAAACGTTTCAGACTTATGTTTCATTAAGTAGATATACCCATATCTGCTCAAATCATCTATGAAGGTCAGAAAATAATGATACTTGCCGCGAGCCTCAACACTCATCGGACCACATACATCAGTATGTATTATTTCCAATAAGTCAGTTGCTCGCTCTATTGCTCCGGAGAACGGAGTCTTTAGTCATCTTGCCCATAAGGGTTCGCAAGCATCAAGTGATTCATAATCAAGTGATTCCAAAATCCCATCAGCATGGAGTTTCTTCATGTGCTTTACACCAATATGACCTAAACTGCAGTGCCACAAATAAGTTGCACTATCATTATTAACTTTGCATCTTTTGGTTTCAATATTATGAATATGTGTATCACTATGATCGAGATCCAACGAACCATTTTCATTGGGTGTGTAACCATATAAGGTTTTATTCATGTAAACAGAACAACAATTTATTCTCTTACTTAAATGAATAACCGTATTGCAATAAACATGATCAAATCATATTCATGCTCAACGCAAACACCAAATAACACTTATTTAGTTTCAACACTAATCCCGAAAGTATAGGGAGTGTGCGATGATGATCATATCAATCTTGGAACTACTTCCAACACTCATCGTCACTTCCCTTCAACTAGTCTTTGTTTATTCTGCAACTCCTGTTTCGAGTTACTAATCTTAGCAACCGAACAAATATCAAATACTCAGGGGCTACTATAAACACTAGTAAGGCACACATCAATAACCTGTATATCAAATATACCCTTGTTCACTTTGCCATCCTTCTTATCCATCAAATATTCAGGGCATTTCCGCTTCTAGTAACCATTTCCTTTGCAGTGTAAGCACTCAGTTTCAGGCTTTGGTCCAGCTTTGAGCTTCTTCATGGGAGTGACAACTTGCTTGTCATTCTACTTGAAGTTCCCTTTCTTTCCCTTTGCCATTCTCTTGAAACTAGTGGTCTTGTCAATCATCAATACTTGATGCTCTTTCTTGATTTCTACCTTCGTCGATTTCAACATCAGGAAGAGCTCGGGAATCGTTTTCGTCATCCTTTGCATACTATAGTTCATCACGAAGTTCTACTAACTTGGTGATGGTGACTAGAGAATTCTATCAATCACTATCTTATCTGGAAGATTAACTCCCACTTGATTCAAGCGATTGTAGTACCCAGACAATCTGAGCACTTGCTCACTAGTTGAGCGATTCTCCTCCATCCTTTAGCTATAGAACTTGTTGGAGACTTCATATCTCTCAACTCGGGTATTTGCTTGAAATATTAACTTCAATTCCTGGAACATCTCATATGGTCCATGACGTTCAAAACGTCTTTGAAGTCCCGCTTCTAAGCCGTTAAGTATGTGCACTAAACTATCAAGTAGTCATCATATTGAGCTAGCCAAACATTCATAACGTCTGCATCTGCTCCTGCAATAGGTCTGTCACCTAGCGGTGCATTAAGGACATAATTCTTCTGTGCAGCAATGAGGATAAACCTCATATCACGGATCCAATCCGCATCATTGCTACTAACATTTTTCAACATAATTTTCTCTAGGAACATATCAAAATAAACATATGAAAGCAACAACGCGAGCTATTGATCTACAACATAATTTGCAAAATACTACCAGGACTAAGTTCATGATAAATTTAAGTTCAATTAATCATATTACTTAAGAACTCCCACTTAGACAGACATCTCTCGAGTCATCTAAGTGATCACGTGATCCAAATCAACTAAACCATAACCGATCATCACGTGAGATGGAGTAGTTTTCAATGGTGAACATCACTATGTTGATCATATCTACTATATGATTCACGCTCGACCTTTCGGTCTCCGTGTTCCGAGGCCATATATGCATATGCTAGGCTCGTCAAGTTTAACCTTAGTATTCCGCGTGTGCAAAACTGGCTTGCACCCGTTGTAGATGGACGTAGAGCTTATCACACCCGATCATCACGTGGTATCTGGGCACGACGAACTTTGGCAACGGTGCATACTCAGGGAGAACACTTCTTGATAATTAGTGAGAGATCATCTTAAAATGCTACCGTCAATCAAAGCAAGAATAAGATGTATAATAGATAAACATCATATGCAATCAAAATATGTGACATGATATGGCCATGATCATCGTGCGCCTTTGATCTCCATCTCCAAAGTATTGTCATGATCTCTATCGTCACCGGCACGACACCATGATCTTCATCATCTTGATCTACATCAATGTGTCATCACATGGTTGTCTCACCAACTATTGCTCTTGCAACTATTGCTATCGTATAGCGATCAAGTAAAGCAATTATTTGGCACTTGCATCTTATGCAACAAAGAGACATCCATAGGGCTTCTGCCAGTTGCCGATAACTTCAACAAAACATGATCATCTCATACAACAACTTATATCTTATCACGTCTTGACCATATCACATCACAATATGCCCTGCAAAAACAAGTTAGACGTCCTCTACTTTGTTGTTGCAAATTTTACGTGGCTGCTACGGGCTGAGCAAGAACCGTTCTTACCTACACATCAAAACCACAATGATAGTTCGTCAAGTTAGTGCTGTTTTAACCTTCGCAAGGACCGGGCGTAGCCACACTCGGTTCAACTAAAGTTGGAGAAACTGACACCCGCCAGCCACCTGTGTGCAAAGCACGTCGGTAGAACCAGTCTCGCATAAGCGTACGCGTAATGTCGGTCCGGGCCGCTTCATCCAACAATACCGCCGAACCAAAGTATGACATGCTGGTAAGCAGTATGACTTGTATCGCCCATAACTCACTTGTGTTCTACTCGTGCATATAACATCAACGCATAAAACCTAGGCTCGGATGCCACTGTTGGGGAACGTAGTAATTTAAAAATTTTCCTACGCACACGCAAGATCATGGTGATGCATAGCAACGAGAGGGGAGAGTGTTGTCTACGTACCCTCGTAGACCAAAGCGGAAGCGTTGATGCAACGTAGAGGAAGTAGTCGTACGTCTTTCCGGTCCAACCGATCCAAGCACCGTTACTCCGACACCTCCGAGTTCTTGACACACGTACAACTTGATGACGCACCCTGGGCTCCGATCCAGCAGAGCTTCAGGGAGGAGTTCCGTCAACACGACGACGTGGTGACGATCTTGATGTTCAACCGTCGCAGGGCTTCGCCTAAGCACCGCTACAATATGACCGAGGTGTAATATCGTGGAGGGGGGCACCGCACACGGCTAAGAAACGATCACGAAGATCAACTTGTGTGTCCATGGGGTGCCCCCTGCCCCCGTATATAAAGGAGTGGAGGAGGGGAGGGCCGACCCTCTCTATGGCGCGCCCTAGGGAGTCCTACTCCCACCGGGAGTAGGATTCCCCTTTTTCTAGTCCAACTAGGAGTCCTTCCATGTAGTAGGAGTAGGAGACAAGGAAGGGGGAGGGAGAAGGGAAGGAAGGAGGGGGCGCAGCCCCTCCCCCTAGTCCAATTCAGACTAGGCCTTGGGGGGGCGCGCGGCCTGCCCTAGGCAGCCCCTCTCTCTTTCCCGTATGGCCCAATAAGGCCCAATACTTCTCCCCCGTATTCACGTAACTCCCCGGTACTCTGAAAAATACCCGAACCACTCGGAACCTTTCCGAACTCTGAATATAGTCGTCCAATATATCGATCTTTACGTCTCGACCATTTCAAGACTCCTCGTCATGTCCCCAATCTCATCCGGGACTCCGAACTCCTTCGGTACATCAAAACTCATAAACTCATAATATAACTGTCATCGAAACCTTAAGCGTGCGGACCCTACGGTTCGAGAACAATGTAGACATGACCGAGACACGTCTCCGGTCAATAACCAATAGCGGAACCTGGATGCTCATATTGGTTCCTACATATTCTACGAAGATCTTTATCGGTCAGACCGCATAACAACATACGTTGTTCCCTTTGTCATCGGTATGTTACTTGCCCGAGATTCGATCGTCGGTATCCAATACCTAGTTCAATCTCGTTACCGGAAAGTCTCTTTACTCGTTCCGTAATACATCATCTCACAACTAACTCATTAGTTGCATTGCTTGCAAGGCTTATGTGATGTGCATTACCGAGAGGGCCCAGAGATACCTCTCCGACATTCGGAGTGACAAATCCTAATCTCGAAATACGCCAACCCAACAAGTACCTTTGGAGACACCTGCAGAGCACCTTTATAATCACCCAGTTACGTTGTGACGTTTGGTAGCACACAAAGTGTTCCTCCGGTAAACGGGAGTTGCATAATCTCATAGTCATAGGAACATGTATAAGTCATGAAGAAAGCAATAGCAACATACTAAACGATCGGGTGCTAAGCTAACGGAATGGGTCATGTCAATCAGATCATTCAACTAATGATGTGATCCCGTTAATCAAATAACAACTCTTTTGTCTATGGTTAGGAAACATAACCATCTTTGATTAACAAGCTAGTCAAGTAGAGGCATACTAGTGACACTCTGTTTGTCTATGTATTCACACATGTATTATGTTTCCGGTTAATACAATTCTAGCATGAATAATAAACATTTATCATGATATAAGGAAATAAATAATAACTTTATTATTGCCTCTAGTGCATATTCCTTCAGCTTGCTTGCTTAAAATGCTTAGTGATATGCTCCAAAGCCCCCAACCACTTTCTCATATCCACATATGTTCCAAACCTAAAAGTCAAACTCGGCCCCACCGATTTGATCTATCCGGCGCCACCAAGTTCATTTGACATAGCCACTGCCGGAAACCCTAGTCTTTTCGGTTTCATTGATAGGGATATCGGTCTCACCGAGATGGGATTACAAACTCTCTGTTTCCCTTCGTAACATTTCGATCCAACCAAAATACGCGATCGGTCCCACCGAGTCTGCAATGCAAACTCTCTGTTTCCTTTTCGTAACGCTTCGGTCCCACCGAGACGAGCGACTCGGTCCCACCGAGTTTGCTTGACCAACTCTCTGGTTTGCTTATTACCAAAGTCGGTCCAACCGAGTTTGAGTAATCGGTCCAACCGAGATTACGTTATGCCCTAACCCTAATGATATCGGTCCCACCGAGATGCATGGCGGTCCCACCAAAATTGTCTAACGGTCACATATGAACTAAATCAGTCCGACCGAGATTTCTGATTCGGTCCAACCGAGTTTGGTGTAATGTGTGTAATGGTTAGATTTTGTGTGGAGGCTATATATACCCCTCCACCCTATCCTCATTCGTGAGGGAAGCCATCAGATTATGCCTACACTTCCACTCTCCATTTTCTGAGAGAGAGCTACCTACTCATGTGTTGAGACCAAGATATTCCATTCCTACCATATGAATCTTGATCTCTAGCCTTCCCCAAGTTGCTTTCCACTCAAATCATCTTCCCACCAAATCCAATCCTATGAGAGTGAGTTGAGTGTTGGGGAGACTATCATTTGAAGCACAAGAGCAAGGAGTTCATCAACAACACACCATCTATTACCTTTTGGAGAGTGGTGTCTCCTAGATTGGTTAGTGTCACTTAGGAGCCTCGGACAAGATTGTGGAGTTGAACCAAGGAGTTTGTAAGGGCAAGGAGATCGCCTACTTCGTGAAGATCTACCCTAGTGAGGCAAGTCCTTCGTGGGCGATGGCCATGGTGGGATAGACAAGGTTGCTTCTTCGTGGACCCTTCGTGGGTGGAGCCCTCCGTGGACTTGCGTAGCCGTTACCCTTCGTAGGTTGAAGTCTCCATCAACGTGGATGTACGATAGCACCACCTATCGGAACCACGCCAAAAACATCCGTGTCTCCAATTGCATTTGCACACTCCAATCCCATCCCTTTACTTTCGTGCAAGTTGCATGCTTTACTTTCTACTGCTCATATACTCTTTGCATGCTTGCTTGATATGTACTGTGAATGGTTAAACTCGTGCTTAAACTCTACCTAAACTTGAAAAACTTAAAAACTGCCAACTTTGTGTGTTAAGGGTCTATTCACCCCCCTCTAGACACCTCTTCTCAATCCTTTCAATTGGTATCAGAGCTTTGGTCTCCATTGCCTTGGTTTAAACACCATTGAAGGAACATGCATGAGTCTACTTTGGGGAGTCTTAGACATAGAGTGCCTATACTTGATGGAGAGTATTTTCATGAGTGGAAAAATGAGATGCTTGTGATTTTCAATGAATATCATTTGGACAAGTACATTACTAGCCCTTGTGCACCTCATGTTGATCCTATCCTACCCTTGATGAGTCCATTGACATGATTCACAATCTTAGAACTCTTAATCTTATCACTAGAGGTTTGCCTAGAAACTTGATTGGTTGCTTGCCTACTCTTGAGTGTGCCTACACCATATGGAAATTTCTTGAGGAACGATATCCAAATTATTCCTTGCAAAATCTAAGTGAAATTCTCCATAAGTCTATTGCCTTGAGTAAGATGAAGTCCAATGATCCTAGGTTTAGTGATTGTCTGTTTGAGCTTACAAATCTTATGCGTGCCAAAGGAGAGGTAGGAATCATTAGCGATATTATCTCTGAAGCTATTAGAATTCATAAAGATGACTATTGTCAAAATCATTTGTCTAACGATTCACCCTTTGTAGGAATTGATCCACCACATGATGATATTGAGCATGGATACTATGATGAGGATGACATTAATGACTATGATCTTGATGATGCAATGAGACACTTTGGTCTTATGGCAAATCTTCGGGGATACATGGTAGGAGAAAAGGAATAGGTCCTTGACAGTGGATGTACCGATCACATGCACTACAAAAAAATACACTTCCGTGATGATACGTGTTTGTCACAGTAGGTCGCATTTTTTGTCATGCATGTACATCCATGACGATTTTATGACAGAATCAAGATAGTCATACCTGTGCTGTTGTAGAAGTGTTCCATGACATTACCAAAATTATCAACACGGAAGTGTCCACTTCCATGACGATAAATCGCGCGTCACAGAAGTGCTTTCGTCAAGGGTGACTGACACGTGGCATCCACCGTAATGGAACGCCGTTAAGCTATCGGGTCGGGTTTTGGATCCGATAACCCGTTAACAGCCCCGACCAATGGGGATTTTCCACGTGTAAAATCATCATTGGCTGGAGGAGACACATGTAAGGTCCGCGTTGGCACAGGTGTCACTCATCCAATGGGCGAGACGTGCCTATGATATGTTAACACGTGGACCGACCCATCAAGTTTAAATGGGCCAGCCCAACTAAAGGCCCACAAGATTTTGCGGACCATAATGGGCCGACCCAGCTAAAGGCCCACGAGATTTTGCAGACCATAATGGGCTGGCTCAGCTAAAGGCCCACAAGATTTTGTGGGCCATAATGGGCCGGCCCAGGTAAAGGCCCACAAGATTTTTGTGTGCCATAATGGGCCGGCCCAGGTAAAGGCCCACAAGATTCTTGCCGATCATAATGGGCCATCCCTGCTAAAGGCCCATGAGATTTCGCCGACATTAATGGGCCGGACCAGCTGTAGGCCCACAAGATTTTGAGGACCCAAGTAGGCCGGCCCATTAACTGGGTGCCATGTTTCGGGCCAAATGCCGGCTCATATTTGATCCGGTCCATTAATGGCCTTCCATGTTCTGGGCCTTATAATGGCCCATATGAGATCCGGCCCGTTAAAAGCCTACCATGTTCTGAGCCAAATTACGGCCCAGATCAGGTCCGACCCTTTAAGAGGCTTTGGGCTAAATTATGGCCCATATCAGATTCGGCCCGTCAACTGGACGCTATGCTTTTGGGCCCACTTGCTAAAGGCCCATTTATTAATTCGGCCTGATATTGGTTTTGGCCTATTAAGGGCCCGTCTAACATTTCGGCCCTATATTAATTTCGGCCTGTTAAAAGCCCGTCATATAGTTGGGCCTAACTACGGTCGGGTTTGCATCCGGCCTGCTCGCAGCCGATATCTATTGGGTCAAACAAGGACCGAGACAATTTTGTCCTGTTAAAAGCCCGTGATTTGATTCACACAATCATGGGCCGGGGTCCATTTCGGGCTGCTGCCGGCCCGTGAGCTGTTCGGCACGTTTCAGGCCCAACCTACTTCTCAGCCTCCTAAAAGCCCATTGAGTTTTCTTGCGAAAAGAGGGCCGGGGGTTACTCGGCCTATTAAAGGCCCTTATCTACTAGTGGGCCAGTTTGCCGTTTAAAGGACCAACATGACGGGGCCCATGATGCGGATCATACATCGTGATTGTATGACAATCCGATTATGTACCGTAATTTTACGGTTTGGCCGGTTTACTGCGAAGACAGTATATATATACAGTAAAATAACTGCAACATCGTGAATAAGAAAAAACCTATACTATACAATAAAGAAATTACGGCATATTACATCCACTGGGCATCAAAGTTCACCACTAAGATAATAAAGCACAACCAGACAACAGATTACATACACTGGGCATCAAAGATCGCCACCAGTGCAAATAAACACGCCGACAAAATAATATACAAAACCGACAACACTTCAATAGAGTTCAAGAAAGGTTAGCCCTGCTGGGAGCTGCAGCGTAAGCAGCTGAGCAAGATGATGCGACTGCGCTTGTTCAACACTTATATCTTCCTCAATCTGAAAGATAAACAAGCTGACAAATGACAGGTTTTGCACATAAAAGTATCAGTCCTGACAAATCATTACATTTCTTACTGACGAATAAATTGACACAGTTTAAAATTGCATTAACACAATATGGTATTGTTCAGGTCAAGACATGGCAGGAAATGACATTGTGAAGGAGTTGGCAGCTTCACGACACCACTGGATTACAGATCAAGAAATCATAAGTATCAATGGTTAGTGTGCTGTCAATTTATCCTATTTCAGAATGGCAAATAAAGAGACGGTTTAAATAATAGTAGAATGATATGACATTGTTCATAGTTAAGACATTGCAGAATATGACATTGTGCTGTAGTGGGTAGGTTCACCACACTACCGGATTACGGATGAAGAACAGAAGAATACATGCAGTGCAAAAGAAGATCACTTGTTTTGTATAGTTTAATTTACATGGTATGAAGAAGGAACTTGGTTGTACAACTGAAAACTTAAATTGAGAAGGACAAACTTTTGTTTATGAACTACATAATAAACTTTAAACATGCAATTTGATGCAAACACCAAAAATAAACAGCTGTTGCAGTCATGCCTAACCAAATATACACAACAAAGTTTGAAGGCTTGAGAAGGACAAACTTACATTACTGGTGAAGAAAGGCTCTATAAAGCCCTTGTCCATGTTGATGGGGGGGGGGGGCAATTCAAGAAGTTTACCACAGAATCTTCTTCATAAGCATTGCCTTTATTCTATATTTTGTTAAGAGTAAATATAGATGTGATAATATACAAAAAAAATGGAGAATATTTAAGATAAGATGAAGAGTGATGCTACATAACCAAGTAGCTATAAATGTATGTGCAGCGATACAGGCAAAAGGCACAGTCAAGAGCAATGCACAACTAAACTTCTTCAGTACCAACCTTATAGTAAGAGTAAATATAGATCTGATGTGTAGAAAATGGAGGGCAAAGGAAAATAAGTTGCAGAGTGATGGTACATGACCAACTACCTGTCAATATAAATACACTGCTAAAGGACAGCATTGTCGGAGTAATTGGCGACGGGTACCCCGAAGACGGCAAGACAATTATTCAAGACATTGGGGCTAGAAAAGCCCCTCAGTCCGACTGCCCGGTCGCTCCTGCCGGCTCCCCGTCCGACTGCCCTGCCCGGCCGGCTGCCGGCTGCCGACTGCACCAACCAGTCGGCCGCCGACTGCGCCAACCAGCCGGCTGCCGACTGCAGCCCGAAGCGACATTGACAAGACCTTGACAAGACGGCCATACCGCGGACAAGACAACTGTACCACGACGCCATCATGTACAGTGTCATTTGTCCCTAGGTACTATTCATGAAGTGACCTAGGAGACAAGCATGACACTCACCCATACCCCCCATGCCACTAGCTAGCTTACATACTAAGCTACCTCACACTATAAAAGGACACATCCATCCATCCAGGGGATGGACTCCCAGGGGCTAGGAAGCTCACGCACACACTCCTGGCCATAAGCCATTCGGCCACTAGAGCATCCTTGCCTACCCGGCCACCCGCATATACAAAGTAAAATGCCTATGGCACTGACCAAAGATACAGCTCAAGGAGCACTCTGTACCAGATATACCAGATATACTCAGACATGCAGGAGTTAGGGTGTTATCTCTCCGGAGAGCCCCGAACCTGGGTAAACTAGCGCGTGCTACTCGCATACCCGTCCCTGGATATTCCGGCAGCAGTCTTGCCCTCACACGAAGCCACCCTGTGGCATATGTCGTCTTGCAACCCCCATGAGAATACCACGACATTTGGCGCCCACCGTGGGGCGGTACTATGCTACCGCGCTGCTGTTGGTTTCGCAGTCCGGGCGGGACCATCTTCGCCATCACCGCCGCGGCGTCGCGTCATCTCTCCGGTACCGCTCGGGGGCTCGACTTCGACCCGCCCCCAGAGCAGCCGCGCGGGATGGCGCGTCCTCGTCGTCGGCCTCGCCTTCATCATCACCACAACGACGTCGTCCGTCCGCGCGCGCGGGACCTCATTTCGGTCGGCCGTGGCCATCCATGCGCCGCTCGCATCTGTTTCCCTCTGCGTCGTGCCTTGCTCCGGCTGAAACGCGCCGTTCCATATATGCAAGCTAGCTAGAGCAAGTCAAATAATGGTCAAACCATTAGCCAGATAATAGCCAGATAATAGCCAGATATTGCCTATACACTACCCGTAGAAACACTGATCATGCCTGGCGTTTGGTTTTGCTGCTGCTATCTCCATGCTGCTCAGTGCTCACTCTGCTCCTCGCGTTCCGCCTGAGACCACCGCGGCCGTGGCAAAATCCAGTAGCGCCGGTGCCGCGTACCTAGCTCCTCCGCCTCCCCGCTCCTCCTGAGCAGCTGCTGGCCACGAGCTCCTCCCATGCCTGGCCTTCCTACATCGCCAGCTCCTGCTCCGCCCTGCAACCAACTTCAGCAGCAGCACTCCGCGCCGCGCGACGCATTCTCTGAGCGCGTGCACCGCTCGGCCCCTGCTCGCGGCGTCCAGCTGCAGCCCCGCCTGCCGCTTGCTGCTGCGTCCCCATGGCCGCGCACCCTGCCGGCGCCGGGTCCGCGTGCTGCTTCTCGCCCGGGCCGGCTCCGCGCTTGGCCACGCGCCTCTCTGGCCGGGTTCGCTCGCCGTCCTTCGCCCGAGCCGACCGACTGGGCAGTCCTGTGCTCGACTTTGCCCTCGCGTCGGCTGCCTAATTCTCGGAAGTCGGCGGCCCATCGCCCGGCCTCCAACAGCACTGCGGGGCCGGCCCCGTCGCCCTCCGCCTGCTCCGTCCACGCCACGACACCGAGCGCGCCTCCCCTCCCACTCGCTCCTCCGCCTGGGGCCGCGTGCCCGCGATGGCCCGGTCGTCCGCGTTGCATCCAGTGGGTGGGCCGGCCTCCTCTAGCCGCTCCTCCTCGCCCGGGCTGCTGCTGTCCGGCTCCCTCGGCCTCCCGCGTGACCCTGCCGGCCGGCTCCCGCGCTGGCCGGTTTCCCCGGAACCCGGCCCCGTACCGGCTCGGCCTTGCCGCATCCAGCCGGCGACCCGGGTTTGGCCGGCTCCGCCCTGCATCCCGGCTGGCCGGCTCCGCCCGCCAACCCGGCGACCCTGCGCTTGGCCGACTCCGCCTCACATCTCGGCTGGCCGGCTCCGCCCGCCAACCCGGCGACCCGACGCTTGGCCGGCTCCGCCTC
>NC_041387.1:632086659-632101981 GCF_002162155.2 Triticum dicoccoides
CCTCTCCGCCTGCCCGCGTGCCGGCTCGCCCGGGCCCCCGGTGCCGCCCCGTGCCTAGCCCGGTCCGGCTTCGCTCACCCCAAGCCGGCTCCGGGTCGCCGCCCGCGCCTGGCCGGGTCCGGCTCCGGGTCACTAGTCGCGCGTCATCTGCGGTTGCCCTGCTGCTCGGGCTGGGGAAGAAGCAAAGAACAAGGACAGAAGAAAGAGTTGGCCCCGGTTGTGCTAACAAAAAGAGAGATGCTGGGTGCTGAAGAAAGAAAAAGAAAAAAAGAGAGAGAAAAGGTGGGGTTCGACTGCTCACGGGGAGTCGGAGAAAAGATGAAGAAAGAAAGAGAAGAGGCCGATTGACTAGTGGCCGGCTGGAAAAAGGAGGCCGACTGCCCATAGTCGACTTGCAAAAAAGAAGAAGAAGACAAAGTAGTTGTCGGGAGATCCGGCCCGACTGCTCAGCAGTCGACCCGAATCTCGGGGGCTACACCCAGCGGGTGCGCTGACGCGCCCCCGCGAGGAAAAGAAGACAAAGTCATCGATGGAAGATCCGGCCCGACTGCCCAGCAGTCAGCCCGAATCTTGGGGGCTACACCCAGCGGGTGCGCTGGCGCGCCCCCGCGAAGATTGCAGACAAGTGAAGAGTTTTGTCCGGCTGCCAGCAGCCGGCAGGAGAGAAAAAGAAGAAAAAGGGCATTGCAAGATGCCTCGCCGCTTGGCCGGTCGAGCCTGACCGACCGGGATGTCCCTTCGAGCACCCGGGGGCTTGAGGGCTACACCCAGCGGGTGCGCCGGCGCGCTCCGCAAGCGCCGAGTCGCGCCGGCTGTCTTCAACGACTACGACTACACAAAAATCAATGTGAGCTCCTCACCCGCATATTTCTGCATCACGCAAGCACGGATAATCCCGAGCGATGCTCGGGGGCTATCTCCGCATTTTTATTACAGTTGCATCACCATTCACCCCGGCGCTAGCCAGAGTTGGCCCGGGGGCTGGCCGCTTGGCCTGAGACGTTAGTTCCTGCAGACGGCTTAGTAGCGTGCGCGGTACCAAAGGCCCACTCTCAGTCACAGACCACAGAGCGGCTGTCCGACTGGCAAGAGTGAACGCTGGAGGCCACCCACGTGAAAAACGTCCGGGAAGAAAAACGCTTCGGGCGACCCGACCGTTTCCTTTATGAGTATCTGCTCGGTTAAATCCGCTCTCAGAGTCCGAGTACTGTACACTCCACTTCGCGGCCCACTCTCAGCCACAGACCACAGAGCGGCTGTTCGGGGAGCGAGAGCACAAGCCAAAAAGCGGAGGGAACACGAAAAAGATTAAGGGGGCTCGGACGAAACTGAGTCGGCACCCTCCGCATAAAACTTGCAATGCTAAAAGCAATCATTTGATATATCTGCATGGACTAACTTTGTCTTTTTTATGATCATTTCCATGAATACTCGCCAAAAAACCTCCGCCCAACTTTGCCAAGTTGCCCGGAGGCTTGGGGGCTACTGTTGGAGTAATTGGCGACGGGTACTCCGAAGACGGCAAGACAATTATTCAAGACATCGGGGCTAGAAAAGCCCCTCAGTCCAACTGCCCGGTCGCTCCTGCCGGCTCCCCGTCCGACTGCCCTGCCCGGCCGGCTGCCGGCTGCCGACTGCACCAACCAGTCGGCTGCCGACTGCGCCAACCAGCCGGCTGCCGACTGCAGCCTGAAGCGACATCGACAAGACCTTGACAAGACGGCCATATCGCGGACAAGACAACCGTACCACGACGCCATCATGTACAGTGTCACTTGTCCCTGGGCACTATTCATGAAGTGACCCAGGAGACAAGCATGACACTCACCCATACCCCCCATGCCACTAGCTAGCTTACATACTAAGCTACCTCACACTATAAATGGGCACATCCATCCATCCAGGGGATGGACTCCCAGGGGCTAGGAAGCTCACACACACACTCCTGGCCATAAGCCATTCGGCCACTAGAGCATCCTTGCCTACCCGGCCACCCACATATACAAAGTCAGATGCCTATGGCACTGACCAAAGATACAACTCAAGGAGCACTCTGTACCAGATATACCAGATATACTCAGACATGCAGGAGTAGGGGTGTTATCTCTG
The DNA here is from genome assembly GCF_002162155.2 of Triticum dicoccoides. Classification (NCBI taxonomy): domain Eukaryota; kingdom Viridiplantae; phylum Streptophyta; class Magnoliopsida; order Poales; family Poaceae; genus Triticum; species Triticum dicoccoides. The sequence goes on from NC_041387.1 coordinate 632,088,769, forward strand.
CGGAGAGCCCCGAACCTGGGTAAACTAGCGCGTGCTACTCGCATACCATTGGCATTGGATATATTCTACACTAATGTAACCATTCATACAGATCAGATAATTTGGAGCGAACAATTGATAAGCAAGTTATCATGCATACTGCTGTCACATAATGAACCAGGTATGTATGCAAGTATAGTGATACAGGACAACAGGTACTAACAAGAGCAAAGCAGCGGGCAACATATTTGTGATATCCTGTCGTTCTTTTCAAACTGGAATGCTTCTTCGAGCAGATTTCCTGCAAAAAAGATCCATAAGGCACATGCGGAAAAGTAGAAGTTCAAATTGTCATGTGATTTCATAGACAGTACCTCATCCTGGGAACGAGACCAGTGCATAACAAGGTTTTTCCATTCAATGTCTTCTAAATTTAGCATAGGAGATTTCACCGGAAATTCGTTTATAGACTTGCCATCAAAGTGTGATTTCCTCAGGTAACACCGATACTGCTGCAATGCTTCCTTGAAAAGCACAAGCAAGCTTTGCTCGTCATGACTATCCATATTGACCCTCGCCTAGTTACAACAATGTAATGTAAATTATTGATGTGTTCAATCAGCAGAAAACAGGAAAATAATAACCATGAATAATAGCACTTACACGTAAGTTGGACAGGAAGATGTGAAAATGGTGTTTGTCTTCACTATAATCTTCCCATGATGGGAATATATGCACGTAGTCCCTAACAACATTGAAAGCATTGTCTTTTAAACTGGGAATAAATGGAATGGGGTTCCTATCTACAGGAATTGGCCATCTCTGCAGTTGGGATATGTCTTCGGCCGGTGGACTTGCTGTACTTTTTGCTGGAGTGGGATTTTTCTGTGGTACTGCTGGTGCTATGGCAAATGAAACCGGTATACCTTTTGCTGGAGTGCAGGTCCTGTATGGTGGGGCTAGTGGTGTGGCCAGTGAAGTATGGGTACAGTCTGCTGGAGTCGGTCATACGTTTTGTGTCACTAGTTGTATAGCCAATATAAGTAGGGTGCTATCTGATTTCTCCGGCACCACCACGTTTTTCAAGGACTTTGCTGGTGCTCCTTCAGGTTCGGCAATCACCCTCTTCCTTTTTGATGTCTGATGCACAAGAACAACATTTGAGTGAAAAAACATGATATGATGACAAATGGAATATGTATTGATAATGGATGGGCATGGCATCTCGAGTTATATGATGAGTAAACTAAGCAGATGGCGGTGCAACAAAGTAGAATAAATGCAAGACAACATATGCAAGATACGCGCAATCAATAAAATCTTGCCAAATTAGAACAAGCACCTTGATGGGTGAGCAGGACAGGCCATATGCCTTTGACTCCTCGAGGTTAGAATAGTCATTAGGATGATATTCTGAACAAGAATCAACAGGTGGGGAGCGTATGAGTTTCATTGCATCCAGAATGGCACTCAATGCCTTGGTGCCAATTTTGTAAGTCATTGCAGTGTTTAGCTTCAAGAGTGGACTGCTGCTAGTGCGACACAAAGCAGTTACACAGATCATAGTGTAGATATAACGGGGAAAACCGTAAGCATCAGAGTAAAATCAGCAAAGTGGAACTTGCTGGAATATATGTGCTAGTACTGCCGGTACGGCTAGAAAGGCTTCGGATACCAGTTCTCTTCAACTGAAGGTGCGGTACTGTTAATATCAGTGTAACTCTCAAAGGCGACACAGCTCCCCGCATTTCCTTGCTATTCTTATAGGATTCAAGTGGGCAGGTCACTACAAATCCTATTCCTATGTTTACAAAATCCTACGAATCAAAGAGGCTCAAAGTGTCCATCACAACCGACCCTATAGACCTCTACACTGCAAATGTCCCTGCTCATCTTCAGTACAAGGAATATACTGTACTACTATCATACTCCCTCCGTTCCAAAATATAGGCCTTGGTAGAGATTTCCACTATGGATCACATACAGATGTATCCAGATACATTTTAGACTGTAGATTCACTTATTTTGCTCCATATGTAGTCCATGGTGGAATCTATACAAAGACTTGTATTTAAGAACGGAGAGAGTGCATATTAAAGAAGAACGGAAGAGGAACATGGTAAAGAAGAGCAAGTAGATTTTGGATAATAAAATGTTGGTTGCGTAGTGCCCACACATGATGAACCAGAGCGCATTAAGAACGCAACTCCTAGCTGTCTCTTGACCATTTCAGGCGGTTGGATGAATATCCTACGTCTCCTAACCCTTCTTCTTCCTCGTCTCTGATTCTTCCCATACAGAACACCGCACGGGCCGCCGGCCGGACCACCGCCCCCATCGCCTGTGTTCCTCTCCACCCCCACCCCCACCCGCGTCGAGTTTTCTTTGTTCGGCGAGGCCCCACAACCACCCGAGCCCCTTCATTCGCACCGGCCAACTCCGGCGAGCTCTGTAAAATCGACTAACCCAATTTTGAAATTTAGTCTACCGTGATTTAACTAGTGTGGAATATAAAAGGGGAAAACCATAAGCATTGGGAGTGTAGTGTTGAGCGTGCCATGGCGGATCTGAAGGTGCAAACCGGACAAAGGCAACTTCGCAACCAGGACAAGAAATCAGAGTAAAGCAGTGGCAATCTATTTTCTTGCTGCAATAAATAAGTTGAGCAGATACGAAAGAGTACTGCCTCTGGTGCGGCGCCGTGTATGCATCTGCTGAGAATTTGACGGTGCTGCGGTAGCAATGGCTGTCAGCGGTGCGGAAGCAGATCTAGGAGGGTAGACGGTGGCGGCGGGGCGCGATGGACGAGACAGTCGCAGGAGCGGCTCTTGAACCGGAAAGTAGCGCAGCTCAGGAAAATGTTTCTGTGGTGCCTGCACCGACTAGAGAGGAGGTTAATGATGATGATGATCAAGGAACTTCGGATCAAGTTGCTACTGAACTTCGTAGGTCCATGAGGGCATGTTCCGCACCAGAGTGGTACGGCAACCCTGTCCTGGAAATTATGTTGTTAGACAACAGTGAACCTTCGAACTATGAAGAAGCGATGGCGGGCCCAGATTCCAACAAATGGCTTGAAGCCATGAAATCCGAGATATGGTCCATGTATGAAAACAAAGTATGGACTTTGACAGACTTGCCCGATGATCGGCAAGCCATAGAAAATAAATGGATCTTTAAGAAGAAGACTAACGCAGATGGAAATGTGACCATCTATAAAGCTTGGCTTGTCGCTAAAGGTTATCGACAAGTTCAAGTGGTTGACTACGATGGGACCTTCTCACCCGTAGAAAAGCTGAAGTCCGTCTGAATCATGTTAGCAATTGCCGCATTCTATGATTATGAGATATGGCAAATGGACGTCAAAACGGCATTCCTTAACGGTTTCCTTAAGGAAGAATTGTATATGATGCAACCAGAAGGTTTTGTCGATCCTAAGAATGCTAACAAGGTGTGCAAGCTCCAGCACTCCATCTATGGGCTGGTGCAAGCATCTCAGAGTTGGAACATTCGCTTTGATGAAATGATCAAAGCGTTTGGGTTTATGCAGACTTATGGAGAAGTCTGCGTTTACAAGAAAGTGAGTGGGAGCTCTGTAGCATTTTTCATATTATATGTAGATGACATACTATTGATGGGAAATGATATAGAACTTTTGGAAAGCATAAAGGCCTACTTGAATAAGTGTTTTTCAATGAAGGACCTTGGAGAAATTGCTTATATATTGGGCATCAAGATCTATAGAGATAGATCAAGACGCCTCATCGGTCTTTCACAGAGCACATACCTTGATAAGATATTGAAGATGTTCAATATGGATCAGTCCAAGAAGGGGTTCTTGCCTGTTTTGCAAGGTGTGAAATTGAGCACGGCTCAATGCCCGACCTCGGCAGAAGATAGAGAAAAGATGAGTGTCATCCCCTATGCCTCAGCCATAGGGTCTATTATGTATGCCATGCTGTGTACTAGACCTGATGTAAACCTTGCTGTAAGTTTGGTAGGGAGGTACCAAAGTAATCCTGACATGGAACACTGGACAGCGGTCAAGAATATCCTGAAGTACCTGAAAAGGACTAAGGATATGTTTCTCGTTTATGGAGGTGACGAAGAGCTCATCGTAAAGGGTTACGTCGATGCTAGCTTCAACACAGATCTGGATGACTCCAAGTCACAAACCGGATACGTGTATATTTTGAATGGTGGGGCAGTCAGCTAGTGCAGTTGCAAGCAAAGCGTCATGGCGGGATCTACATGTGAATGGAGTACATGGCAGCCTCGGAGGCAGCACATGAAGCAATCTGGATGAAGGAGTTCATTACCGAGCTAGGAGTTATTCCCAATGCGTCGGGCCCGATGACTCTCTTCTATGACAACACTGGAGCTATTTCCCTTGCCAAGGAGCCCAGCTTTCACAAGAAGACTAGGCATATCAAGCGTCGCTTCAACTCCATTCGTGAAAATGTTCAAGATGGAGACATAGATATTTGTAAAGTACATACGGATCTGAATGTCATAGATCCGTTGACTAAACCTCTTCCACGAGTAAAACATGATCAACACCAGAACTCTATGGGTGTTCGATTCATCACAATGTAACTATATTATTGACTCTAGTGCAAGTGGGAGACTGTTGGAAATATGCCCTAGAGGCAATAATAAAATGGTTATTATTATATTTCCTTGTTCATGATAATTGTCTATTGTTTATGCTATAATTATATTAACCAGAAACCATAATACATGTGTGAATACATAGACCACAACATGTCCCTAGTGAGCCTCTAGTTGACTAGCTCGTTGATCAATAGATGGTTATGGTTTCCTGACCATGGACATTTGATGTTGTTGATAACGGGATCACATCATTAGGAGAATGATGTGATGGACAAGACCCAATCCTAAGCATAGCACAAGATCGTGTAGTTCGTTTGCTAAGAGCTTTTTCTAATGTCAAGTATCATTTCCTTAGACCATGAGATTGTGCAACTCCCGGATACCGTAGGAATGCTTTGGGATACCAAACGTCACAACGTAACTGGGTGGCTATAAAGATACACTACATGTATCTTCGAAAGTGTCTGTTGGGTTGGCACGAATCAAGACTGGGATTTGTCACTCCGTATGATGGAGAGGTATCTCTGGGCCCACTCAGTAATGCATCATCATAATGAGCTCAATGTGACTAAGCAGTTAGTCATGGGATCATGCATTGCGGAACGAGTAAAAAGACTTGTCGGTAACGAGATTGAACAAGCTATTGGGATACCTACGATCGAATCTCGGGCAAGTAACATACCGATTGACAAAGGGATTTGTATACGAGATTGATTGAATCCCCGACATCGTGGTTCATCCGATGAGATCATTGTGGAACATGTGGGAGTCAACATGGCTATCCAGATCCCGCTGTTGGTTATTGGCTAGAGAGATGTCTCGGTCATGTCTGCATGATTCCCGAACCCGTAGGGTCTACAAACTTAAGGTTCAGTGATGCTAGAGTTGTTATGGGAATTAGTATGTGGTTACCGAATGTTGTTCGGAGTCCCGGATGAGATCCCAGACGTCACGAGGAGTTCCAGAATGGTCCGGGGATAAATATTTATATATGGGAAGTCCTTATTCGGTCACCGGAAATGTTCGGGGGTTTATCGGTATTGTACCGAGACCACCGAAAGGGTTACGGGGGTCCACCGGGAGGGTCCGCCTGCCCCGGAGGGCCCAATGGGATGAATATAGAGGGGAACCAGCCCCTAGGTTGGCCGGGCACCATCTCCCCCCTAGGGCCCATGCACCTAGGGTTGGGGGAAACCCCAGAGGGGGCGCCCCCCTTGGATTGGGGGGCAAGCCTCCCCCCTTGGCCGCCGCCCCCCCTCTAGATCCATCTGGAGGGGGCCGACCCCCCTTTCCCTTGCCCCTATAAATAGAGGAGAGGTGGGAGGGCTGCCACAGTCTTCCCTTGGCGCAGCCCTCTCCCTCCCCAACACCTCCTCCTGCGTAGTAGTGCTTGGCGAAGCTCTTCCGGAGAACTGCAAGCTCCGCCACCACGTCGTCGTGCTGCTGGAGCTCTCCCTCAACTTCTCCTCTCCCCTTGCTGGATCAAGAAGGAGGAGACGTCCCCGGGCTGTACGTGTATTGAACGCGGAGGCACCGTCCGTTCGGCGTAGATCGGATCTTCCGCGATTTGAATCGCCGCGAGTACGACTCCATCATCCGCGTTCTAGTAACGCTTCCGCTTAGCGATCTTCAAAGGTATGAAGATGCTCATCCTCTCTCTCTTGTTGCTAGAATCTCCTAGATTGATCTTGGTGATACGTAGAATTTTTTTGAATTATCGCTACGTTCCCCAACAGTTCCACTAGAACCCAGATCTGCCCAAGCTACCAAAGGAGAAGCAAAGCAGCAAACCCACATACATGGATGGTCAACCAAATGAGCACCGACGTTGGTAGAGGCAAGATAGAGCATCGGATGTGAGATTCCGAGTGAGGGCGCATATCCACAAAGAGGGCACCACCATGCATCAGTTGAGGGAGCACCAGGAGCCGAGTGGGATGCAACACATAGACTAGGCCATCACTCGTCGACTCTGAATCACCAACAGCTCCACCACCTTGAGCAGTTTCCGGTCGACGCCTTCAGGAAGGAGCACGACACCCATGTGCCATCATTGCCCAAAGCACAGGTTCGCCTCAGCTCAAGGAGGAGGTAGGAGGGAGACGATCACACTAAAGCCTCCAGGAAGGGATTGCCATCGCAAGGCATCGACTTTAGGGAGGACGCTGCGTCGGGTTTTCCCTTGGATCCAGGCGCACCTATCACATCCGTCAATTTAGCACAGTAGAAGATGAATCTAGTTGCCAGGGGCCGGCGCCGTCACGGATCGGAGCAGATAGAGTCGGAGAAGAATCTTCCTCATGGAACTCCGATAGACTTGAAAGGATCCGTCGCACCGACGCCATCCGCTGCCTCCATGTTGCATGTGTAGCCGTGGAAGGTGACACACTAGAACCCGCCGATAATGTCGCCGCATTGCGCGCTACCGATCTGGGCCTCGCCCCGGGAGCCAAGGTCCACAATATGCGATCGAGCCGCCAGATCCCTGCAGCCACCTTCATTGGGGTTGCGCACCCACGCCGCAGAGCCCCTTTGGCAGTCGTGGAGGGAAGGGAAAGGATGAGGGTAATGTTCCGACGATGCTAGGGTTATCCCCCGAGTTTCCTCAGAGGAGATGGCACGGGATGGGGGTGGGGGCTTGGAGACACTGCTCTTTCTCTCTCTCTCTCTCTCTCTCTCTCTCTCTCTCTCTCTCGTCCTTCGTTTGACATATTCTTCCATCTAGACATTTGTGGTAATTCTATCTTAATATATCGAGCTAAGAGGCCTTCCCTAAATATATGTGGACATCCTCACTTATCCAAAAAGTAGAGATACCTAAGGAGAAACTACCCATTTTTCAATCCCAAGTTCTGCAAACCGCACTTTTTCCCCAAACTTAGATTAAACATAGCTTCACACAATTCATAGTCCACATTGAAAGCTTCCAAAAACGGTTAAACATAGACAATATTATGCATGCAAACTAAGCATTTTTGTTGATGCACACACAAATAAATGAGAAAAAAGATGATTAAGTATCATTGATATGATACCGTATCACATTAAATAATATATTTGTTATGTGTCATGCATAAGAATAAGTGAGGCCATTATGATACCAAGATATAAAAGTAAACATAGTGGAGGTAGTATAATATACTAGTATCCTATGCATCATATTAGTATATGACACTTCCCATTGTGACCAGCCTTAGTTCTCGTCGGCATCAGCTGCAGAAGCTTTGAGGGACTTCCGAAGCCGCCTTGCTTCAATGGCCGACATTGAACTACATCATACCAGACTATCCACTTGGACGTGGCCTATGTCGTGCGAACCTGCTTCTCCTCTGCTGCAATGAGATCCTCATCAAACGACGCCTCAAGCACATCCCAATCGACGTTGTCATAGGATCTGCCGGCGTCAGGGGAAGGCTGCGCGTAAGGTCAACACACCTAGGGATGGCTTTAACGGGATGGGCGTCGCTGGTGGATTCGCAACGTGAGGGCGTGTGGCAGCTGGATCCACGATGGGATGTCAGAGACGATGCTAGCACGCGAAGGTTTGGTGGTGGCGGCTAGACCCGCAACAGAGATGGGAGATGGCGTGTGGTCGCTCAGGAGCTCGGCTCGAAGACACAGCCCGGCGCACCGCAAATGGGAGACATGTCGGCCTTGAATTCCCCTAATAGTCACGCGTTTTGCGAGTGCCCATCGACGACAATGGCTAGATCTATTGGGCCCGAGAATGGTTTGAATGGCGGCCATGCGACTGGTTTGGTAGGTGAGAAAGAAAATGGAGGGATTGGAAGGGGAAGTGAGGCCAACTCCACCGCGCGACCCCAAACGGACGTCCGTTATGTCCGGATTCTGTCCGTTTGGGTAGGGCAATAGGGTGGTGTTCGGGCCTGTCCTGGGATGCAGTGGCCGTGCGCCCAGCGCGCGGCCGCATCCGTTTGCCCCATCTCGTCTGCCAGGGCCTAAAAATGCCCATATTTTCATATGAAAACAAGTTTGCACGTCCAAATATTAATTGTTTGAAAATTAAAATAGTTTTACAACCCAATTGAAATTGTCTCTAATAAAGATAGTTTTACAACCAAATCGAAATTGCCTTGAATGAACATAAAATGAACCAATACATCTATTGATTGCCAACATGCTCCCACGCATGCTCAACCAAGTCATTTTGAAGAGCCCTATGAGTGTGCCAATCACGCAACTCACGATGGAACTGGCAGAACTCATCAAACGTGGCCGGTTCTTGGTGCAAGGGCTCAACATTGTCACCTTGAAAATCAAATCCTTGGTCGAATATACTGTCATCACGCTCGTCCTCGACGATCATGTTGTGCATGATCACACAAGAAGTCATCACCTCCCAAAGCTTCCTTTCATCCCATGACAGTGCAGGGTATCGAACGATGCCCCATCGGGATTGAAGCACACCAAAAGCACATTCCACATCCTTTCTAGCACTCTCTTGCATTTGGGAAAATCTCTTTCTCTTCTCACCTTGGGGCTTCGAGATTGTCTTCACAAAAGTTGACCACTAAGGATATATACCATCAGCTAGATAGTATCCTTTGTTGTACTGGTGGCCGTTGATCTCAAAGTTGACAGGTGGGGAGCGGCCTTCTGCAAGCCTCACGAAGACTGGAGAACGTTGCAGCACGTTGATATCATTGTGAAAACCTGCCATGCCGAAGAAAGAATGTCATATCCAGAGATCCTGTGATGCCACCGCTTCTAATATGACAGTGCACTCGCCTACATGCCCCTTGTACTGGCCTTGCCCAGCAAATGGAGAGTTCTTGCACTCCCAATGCATACAATCTATGCTGCCAAGCATGCCTGGAAAGCCTCTAGCTGCGTTGGTCGCCAACAATCTCTCTGTATCAGCGGCAGTTGGCTACCTCAAGTACTCTGGACCAAACACCTCGATCACAGCCTGACAGAACTTGTACATTGACATCAGACATGTTGTCTCGCTCATACGCACGTACTCATCCACCAGATCGCCTGAAAATCCATAGGCAAGCATGCGGACGGCCGCGGTGCATTTCTGGGAAGAGGAGAACCCAAGCTTGCCAAGGGCATCCGTCTTGCACTCGATGTATGGGTCATGAGCAACCACTCCCTCTCGGATACGATTGAACACATGCCTTCCCATTCAAAAACGGCGTCGGAATTTATCCGGCTTGAAGAGCGGTTTGTTGGAAAAGTAATCAGCGTAGAGCAGGGCGTGGCCTCTCTCCCTGTTGCGGTTCAGGTTGGGAGCACGGCCAGGGACTGACCCCCTGTATCGAGGAAGCTGCCGTTGAATGTGGTCGTGAACGACCAGTGCAACCACCACAAGATCTTCATCATCCGACGACAAATCGTCCGATGAACAAAGGAAGTGGTGGAAGAAGAACTCGTCTCCACTGTCCATACCTTTGTGGGCAAAATGTCGAACACTTTGCGGGCGTGGTGGCGAAGAGGCCGTGATGATCACCTCGGCGCAACAGGGGTGGTTGCCGGCCGGCTACTGGCCGCTCTGGAGCCGTCCGAAGCTGCCGTGGCCGCCGTGGTACGTCACCGGCGGCCGTGTCTCCTCTGCCACCAGCAAAGACGGCGACGGCCAAACCTCCTCCGATCGAAAACGGCGAAAGCGCGGGCGTGTTGGCGGCCACGTGGTTTGGTATGGACGGCCGGCGGCTGCGCGGTGAGGAGGCGGCCGGAGAATAGCGGCGACGCCGGCGGCGGGGCGGGGCGGGAGAGAGAGGGTCAAAGCGTTGGGAGGGAGGGACTGGTAGTGTCCCCGATAGGCAGGCCACGGGGAGGACAAGGGCGTGCGTCGCGGCCGTCCGCGCGCGTCCGTTTCACCCCAAACCGAGTGCAACTTTGGGCCGGGGATGGATCGAAAACGGACGGATTCCGGACATTTGTCCGTTTGAGGCCGCGCGTTGGGCCGCGCTATTCGTCCATTTTACCCCAAACGGATGCAACCGGACAAGATAGGGTCGCGCGGTGAAGTTGGCCTGAGTTTGGGGCTGAGCTCCGTGTGCCAGGACTGACGTGGCAAATAGTCCGGACTGCCCCATCTCCCCTCCAGATTTGAGATGAACTCGGCCAGTTAGGACATATGTGATGAATTTGTGGGACAGTGGGAGGCCTTTAAGTGTATTTTTGTGTGCGAATAGCCTGGATGGACATTTGGGAGAGAGTAGAGGATGACCTTGAGATACCCTAAACCCGAGACGTTCCATCAACCCCCTTGATCTGTGGCCGTGCGGTCAATGTTGGCATCGAACCGATTCCAGCAAAGATTTGATCTAGGAAAGTAAATCTGACGGGAACAAGTGCGCCATTGCACCCATTCGTGGTCAATTTTTACCCCTGCTCCCTTGGCCCTTTTTGACTCGTCCATGCCAGGACCAGATGCGCGAGCAACTGCTATCAAAATTCGAAAGTGACGATCTCTGTCCTCCTCAGCATGCATGGCATAGGAAGGAGATATACGCTTGTCAGTGGAGAACCCTAACTGCCAAAAAGCCTGAGGCGGAAAAGAAACGGGCATTTGATTCTGCTTTTTTCCATGGAGTATTTTAAATCGAAAGCAAAGCAAATTCTGCCGGGCAGGCAGGCAATTGGTGCATAGAAAAACTGTTGAATTCGCAGAACCGATTCCGCCTAGCTAAGCACTATTTTGCTACCGAATCCAACTTACCCGTTTCTGCACACTTGCAGGCCAGCGAATTTGTATCGAACCCACTTCCGTTTTCGATCTCCTCTGCAATCTGGCCTGCATTTGTTAATGTTGACGAAACACTTTGTGTGCAATACACAAGGAATTGTTAGGGCCTTTTGTGTTGGTGACGGCAATCCCACTTGTGAAATATATATGGAAATATCTGTATACGGACTTCTACGCCATGTAAGACACCACTTGATCGTCTCCGGCCACTATTTGGAGGTTTTTCTGGTTAGAATATCTTCCAAGTGCTGGCTGTTTGTTGTGGCATTGATCTTCGAAAAGCCGGGCGTGAAGCCTTTCATGCATCCGAGAATATCTTTTGACCTACTAATGATCACTGGAGAATGTGGCTCTTGATTGAGGCAAACATGAAAAGGTCCCCAAAGCCATATAATCAGCTATACATACCTGCTTATAAGATACTGTACGAGCGTCATGCCAACTTGGCAAGCTATTCACTAATTAAGCACATGCCACCTGAACTTGTCGCCGTCTTATAGGCTTGTAGCATATATTTATATGTCTTACATAGATATACGTAGACATAAGATCACACAAATGCCGTCTAATGATTGATTCAGATTGAGATTAGAGGATTTTGAAATCCCTTGGTTGAGATTTCTTAGGTCATAGAGCAAAAGCCTTGATATCGGGCATTATTGTGGACCGAAGGATGGTTTGTAGATTATATTTTTATTAAAGTTGTGCTAGCTGGATCTTGAACTGAGAGAGGCCCTAGTACCAAATTGTATGGACGGGCCAATTTAAGCGAAATCTTAAACAGGTGGGAATCTATATGCATATGATTATGCTCAATGTGTTTGAATACCCCCTTCCTTCCCAAACACCAAAGCTCAATGAGATTTAGATGTGGGATCGCTGAGAATGCCGTAAATCATACTTTTTTTTTGAACCGGGCATTACCCCTTTCCATTAACTGAATAACGGAAATACAATAGTCTTCGTACTGAACCAGAAAGGAAGCGGGAAAGGGGAAAGCGAGTTCAACGCATCGCCGGGAAACCCACCACAGGAACTCGCCTACGAGACACCTGCCGTGGGGCGAAAACCCGACGACACCTACAGTTCTTAGAACCCAACAGCCATCAGCAAAGTGTTAAGCAAAATACATGACCCAACAGGACTCATGCTCATGCAGGAGGACACACAAAATTAACTCTGCTTTCTGGAGCCGGCTGGAGATTTGAAGACGCGAACTTTCATGTAATCGCCGAATCTTCGGTTGCAGCTGCGCAGATCCTCATCATGTTGCTTGTGCTGCGCCTCAACATCTCCGCCCCACGCTCCATTGCCTCACGGTCTGCCCCTTTCAAGAGACCTACCCAGTAGGTGATGAAGACACACGCAGAAAAGACAATCTCAAAAGAAGTTTTAGGGAGCTTAAACTCAAAGGTTGCACTGTTACGACTGTTCCAAATTGCCCAACAGATGGCAGCAAGACCGAAGGTATAGAACTTAGCACCATCAGGAAGGTAAATATAACACCAAGTGTAATACTGCCAGAGATTATTAGGACAAAGATCGGTGCCCAGGACCGCCCCCACCGATCGCCAGATCACTCTGGCAACAAGGCATAGGAAGAAAAGATGTTGCGCCGTCTCACGAGCAGCACAAAACGAACACTTAGCATTACCAGCCCAATTTTGCCGTTTCATAACATCTCTAGTTAGGACCGCGTCCTGAAATAACTGCCACATAAAGATTTTGATCTTAAGTGGAATACTAGCTTTCCAGACCCATCGATAGTCACATCCTGCAAGGTTGCTTTCAAGGAGTTTGTACATAGATTTAGTAGTAAATCGATGCTTAGGCCCAGGTGCCCAGCCAACTTTGTCAGGCTCTGTAGATGAGATGGTACCCAGCACAGTTGTGCGCATCTCG
>NC_041387.1:632102426-632110680 GCF_002162155.2 Triticum dicoccoides
CCACACCTCCCAACTTGTCAACCGTAATCTTAGGCATATTACAGATGCTAAACAGTTGAGGGGCCGTAAATCATACTTAGTGGGCATCAATCAGTTCACCCAAAGTCCAAACTTATAGAGGACGACGAATAATATACTTACACTTCAATGGATATATCACCGGCATTAGTTGAGGTGGTCGAATTCTTTTTAAGTTCAAAAAACAGGAAATGTTCAAGGGGCGCTATTTTTTTCCCCATGAATGCACAAGGTAGGCTACATTTTTTACCTCCGGTCCAAATGCCCAGATATCAGGGTTCTATCTATCGCTTATAGCGACGACATATCGAGCGATCACCACAGCTTTTTTTTTTTGAGAAGAAAACAGTGGCGATCGCCACAGCTTGATCGTTAGCCTATGAGGTGGTTGACCCCATTGGCACACCACTCATCGCAAGCTCCAGTACCATACTACGACTTTTGGTTTCTTCCCTTTCCCACTGTATGGTTTACAAATGGTTTGAGAAATTAAAAAAAGTTGATCACAAATTTGAAAAATGTTCTTGAATTCAAATGTTCTGGGAAAAATTCAGAAAATGTCTTCATTTAAAAAACACATAGATTTCTAAATTGTTCACCAATTTTAGAATGTTCCTCTATTTGATTTTTTTCAAGAGCTTAGTTTTTTTTTGCAAATTCGAAAAATTGTCCAATTTGAAAAAATGTTTACAAGTTTTAAAATATTTCCGTGAATTACAATTTTTATGACCTAAAAAAAGTTTATGAAATCGTGAAATGTTCATGAATTTAGAAAACGTTCAAAAATATGATGAAATGGTGGTGATCTTTTTTTAAAAAGTTAATAAAAAGAGAAGAAAAAAAGGGAAAATAAGTAAATAATAAATAAATACGGAAGCTAAAACTGTAAATAAATCGAATGGAGTTTATTTTTGAGAAATACAATTTAGACGAAGTGAAAATAGAAAAACAAAGAATGCTCTCGCTTATGGGCCAGCTTGGGCGATTATCAACTGCCCAGATATTATGGTACCTGGGCGCGTAGGACACTGAGAGTCGCCGAAACAAGCACCTGGAGCCGTGAGGCCCATGCGATATCTTGGGTTGTTTTTTATTTCTTTTCTCAGCCTTTTTTGGGTGATTTTTCTATTTAAATACTTTTTAAAAGATTTAAAAATTTCCAGTAAAAAATCTCCCGAATTTTAAAATTCATGAATTTAGAAAAAAGTTACGAATTTGAAATGTTAGTTATTTGGGGCATGCTACACGCCCGTCGGCTGATCCTTTTAAAAGATCAGTCAGGTGGCGAGCCATCAGATCTGCCATATCGAGCGGTCAAGCGCACCTCCACCATTGCAACACAGATCTTTTTGCAGAATTTTTTTTGCAACACAGGTATTGTCGTAGATTTTTTTGCAACAGTTATTTTGTTCCCCAAAACAATTGTAGATGAGATTTTGTTGCAAATTTTCTTGCAACTGAGGTATTGTTGCAGAAATTTTTCGCAACAAAGGTTTGTTGGAAAACATAGACCCGTCATGGACCATTGCAACATCGCACATGTTTCAGCAACATAGCCCATGTTGTAGAAGCGCGTTCCCTGAAGGATGGTATGCGGGCCCTCACTTGCACGCATTTCATGCATGAAAGGTGGCGAATGCGGCCACTGCAGTCCGCCTGGTCATGGTAAATATTTTCCTAGATAATTCAAAAAATATTGATAAATTAAAAAGAATTCTTTTTAATTAAAAAATGTTTGTGAATATCAAAATATGTTTGTGATTTCTTAAAAATGTTTGCGAACTTTGAAAATATGTTTATGATTTCAAAAGAATATTTGCAAATTCAAACGGTGTTTGTGAATTTTATAAAATATGCTTGAAATAAAAAAATCATGAATATAGAACTCTTCATGAATTAAAACAATATTTATGTTTTTTACTGTTTCTATAAAATGTTAGCAAAACATAATTTATTTTGTGATTAAAAGATGATTGGAAAATAAGAATTTATGTAGCTAATTTGTAAATAAACAGGAAATAAAAACAAAAACATAAGAAGACTTAATGAAAAGCCAAAATAAACAGGAATAAAAAATAGAATAAAAATAATAGTACAAAATAGCGGACTTGAGCCATGGTGGAGGCAGCAATCTGGCAAGTGTAGGCCTCCGACACACCTTAAAAGTAATCATATTCGGGCTATATGCTTTGAGGAAAGCTAAAAGTTTGGTGGTGTTGCATGCATGATACACCCTAACAACTTGGGTCGTTGTCGCTGATCCATCCGTTTACACAAACAGACTGTGTGTGGTGTGCTTGCATGTGTTTAGGGGCAACCTATATCTCACAAGCAGCGAGTGTGACTATCGCCTTGCCTCAAGCACTATGTTTAGTGGCCCGACCCAGAAGTGATAGATTACTTTCCTTTATTTTTTTCCTTTTTATAGTTGTTACTTTTATTTTTATTTCTGAAAGGTAAAATATCTTAATTAAATACTTAAAATCCTTCATCACGCCATTAAAGAATGTCCATGCTGTGCAAAAAACTTTGTTTGCGCTATATTGGAAAGATGTTCGTGCCATTTAAAAATGTTCACAAATTTCAAAAAATATTTTTGACATTTAAAAAATTGTAAATACTAAGTTGAAATATTGTGTGCTTAATTTAAATAAATTTTCCATACCATTCAAGAAAATGTTCGTAACTTTAAAAAATTAGTTCACACATTTTCAGAATTGTTTATGTCATTTCAGATAAAACATATACGATATAATAAAATGTTTCCTTAATATTAAAACCTGTTTTGTACCCTGTAAAAAGTGTATGTACTCCCTCCATTCAGAATTACTTGTCGCTCAAAAGGATGTATCTAATACTATTTTAGTGCTAGATACAACCATTTGAGCGACAACTAATTCGGGACGGAGGGAGTAATATTTATATAAATGTTTTGAGTGTTTAAAAAAAATGTTCATTATATTTATGAAAAATATCACTGTGCGAAAGAAAATGTTAACCATATATAAAAATTACGTTCAATGTGCATTTGATAAATGTTCAACATCTATTTAGGAAAATGTTCAATGTGCATTTATTTTTCAACATGTACCTGAAAAATATTCAACCTGTATACGAAAATCTTCGACATGTATTTGAAATGTCTACATGTATTTAGAAATGAATAAAAACAGAGCGACTCGCCTGGTGGGTCCCGCCATTATCCCTCTCCATTCTCTAACGACACTATTCATTCGCCAGAGTTTGCGGTTTCTTCTTCCCCTCTCGCTCGCTGAAATCGCCCCCAAATCCACCCGTTGCCGCTGCCCAAATTCGCCTCGCCGCTGCCCAAATCGGTGCTCTCGAGCGGGGTTCGGCATCGCAGGGGGTCGCCGGTTGGAGTTGTTGTCCCGCACGGCACGCTGGCCGCGGGGAGCGGCTCTCGCTCGCGAGCTCGGCGACCGTGCAATGCTCGACTCGCGGGGTGGGGGACTGTTGCGAAGTGAGATTGCCCTCATTTTGTGCGGTTGCGAAGGAAGGAGACGGTACTGCGACGCGAAGGTAACACCCGCTCATATCTCTACATTGCTGGCGGTGGTAGTTTCTCGCGTTCATCACTGCCTAGGGCACGCAGTGCTTCCATCCATTTTGCTAGTCGATTCAGTCGATCCTATGGTCTAGGTAGGTTTTATCGTAGATTTCGAGGTTTGTTGGCAGCGGCGTTGGTTAGGTTAGGTAATGGGGTATCGAATCTCCATATCCGTCGATCTATGTTCATGCGAGCGCCGGATTCGCGTGATTTCGTGGTCGAACTAGTTTGAGGGTTCGTGTGCGCCGTCACCCCTCCCCTTTTTACCCCGTGCAGATGCTTTTCCAGCGTTTTTGCTGGTGATTTTTGTTGTAGCAGGCAAGTTTATCATCACCATCAGGCAAGTCATGTCACGGGGTGTTAGTAGGTTTTTCTGTGCCAGGGCAATTTCATGCTAACTGTCAGGCAACTTATGGCAGGCGTGTGTTTTCATTTTAGTGTTTTTTGTGACTGGGCAAGTTCATGCCAACCGTCAGGAAACTTATGGCAGGCGTGTGTTTTCATGTTAGTGTTTTCTGTGACCGGGCAAGTTCATCCCAACCGTCAGGCAACTTATGGCATGGGTTTTTGGGTGTAGTAGTTTTCCCATTTTTTGCTGATGCTGGAGTGTTATTACAGACCACGCAAGTACATGCTCTATATGAGGCAGGCTATGGGAATGATTGGTTGTAGGTCGTGAGTTTTATCAGTAGTTGGCATGCACAACCACGTTCGATGTTTTATCATCGGTGCAGGCATCAATGTGTGCCATAAAACAATGTTCTATTTTTTGCTCGGCAAATCTACCTATATGATCTTCGTTTTTTTGCATGGGCTGATAGGAGTGCTGATAATCAGCAAATTGCTACATAACCAGACATTTTTTTATCCTGATAATCAGGCAATTTGCATGCTCATAATCAGACATTTCTTGCATGACTTTTTTTGTGCTTTACATTTTGTATGCTGATAAGGTATGTAACTGCTTTTTTAAACTGCTTTTTTTACAGGTAAAGATGACTAAACCAAGTAAAAAGTGTGATCAACAGCAGTCAGCAGAGTCATCGCTTGACTCGGTTCCACCTCCCACTTCCGAAGCTGAACGGGGGGGTATTCCTTCTGATTTTTGCTACGTAAACAACACTTGCTTTGGTTGCTACATTTTTTGTTTAAGAAATTTGTGATTTCATTGCAGGTACCTATAGCAGAGGAGCAAGGTGTTTCAACAGGTCATGTTTACAAACGCAAGCGCCAGAAGCTGGTCATAACCCGGGGGAAGCGGCCTGCGGATATTGGAAGTAACGAAGAAGAACCAGTAGGAGATGTCAATGAAGCTGATGTTACACAAGATGCAGAACAAAAGAAAAAACGACGGAAAGTGACTGAAAATGAGGTATCCCTCCTCCCGCGACCATATAAACTACAAACTTTTTATTTCCTGACCAGCACTTTAGCTGCGTTTTTTTAGCTACTAGCAACTATCAAACAGTACCATGGGAGCAAAATGTGGAGTTGCAATTCAGGTTCTACTTTTCACACATAAGTTGCGTCCATTTTTCCCATGTAGCAGGCAACTCATGCAGTACATGCATCTTTTATTTTGTAAGCTAGGTGGTAGGCAACTTTTTTTGTGGTCATGGCCCGGCAACTCATGCTGCATGCACACCTAAGTTGCTCCATGAACATCTTCCCAAAATCTCATTTTAGGAGGTGTAGGTGGTAGACAACTTATGTGCTCCATGCATACATAATTTCCACCTTTTTTGTCAATTGAGAAAAAAGAAATTGGAATGCCCTTTTCCCATGTGCCACATGGTACACATAAAATCGGTGTATGTTTAA
Source organism: Triticum dicoccoides (assembly GCF_002162155.2). NCBI lineage: Eukaryota > Viridiplantae > Streptophyta > Magnoliopsida > Poales > Poaceae > Triticum > Triticum dicoccoides. Next base: position 632,107,834 of record NC_041387.1, read on the forward strand.
GCAAACAAAAAATCGCAGAAGTTTAAGCACACATAAAAGTGCCAGAAGTTTTTGTACTAGGAATTTGTTGAGAAAACAAAAAAGATCAGCCAAGTTCCAGGGTATGTTTAAGCAAAATCAGTGTTGGCAGTGAGCAACTTTTGTGTCTGTGCGTGCTAGGACTTGATGTGCAGTGGGAAAGTGTGCGCAACTATAGTGGTTTTGTAAGCAAATCAAATGTTAAAAATGAGCAAGTTGTGTTAGTACATGAAAACTGTTTCGATTTTCTTTGTCCAACTATTGGCTGATGTATATTGAGAGAAACCCGTTGATATTTCTCAACTTTAAGGTATGTTTTTAAGCAAACCAGTGTCGCCAGTAAGCAACTCCTGTGTGCTCTTGCGTGCTAGAACTTGGTGTGAAGTGGGGAGGATTGTGAGCCTATTGGGCCACATGGTACACACAAGTTTTTATGTATATGCAACTTATGCTTTCGAAAGTACGCCCCCATGTTTTTTGCGCTTGCAGTTAAAGTAACTTTTATGTTTGTCAATTTTCCAGGGTCCTAGGAACAGGTCATCACCTACGAGGCTTTTTAAGTTGAACAAGGATCTTGTCAAAGACCAAAAAAGTATGATCAGAGGCATAGACTTTGGGGGCTTGTTGGATATCACAACTACAAGCATGCCCGGTGATCTCAGACAGTGGATCATGAAACACTACGACCCAGAAAAGTCTCAAATTGTTATACCAGATAGAGGCAAAATACCAGTGGATGCAGAAAGTGTTAGGAGGATTTGGGGTTTGCCCAACAGTGGCAGGAAAGTATGTTTTGAAATGAATCCAGATGTTATAAGGGAATTCAACAGTATTTTCAAGATCGAGGGAAAAATGCCCCTACATTGACTTCATGGTGTAAAATGATTGTGAAGATGAATGGGGCGTCCGATGACATTTTCCTCCATGCTTGGTTGGCTGTGGCATTCTCCTGGTTCCTTGCCCCAACCACAAGCTTGAGCATCTCACCAAGGTGTTACACTGCTATTCTTCACACAAGTGCTATAAAAGACACCAAGATATGCGACTTTGTTATTGATCAACTTAGATTGGCATTCATGGGTTTTGGTGACAAGAAGAAGGTTGTTTGCTATTGTGTTTTCCATCTAGTTGTAAGTATGAGGAAACTCATTTCTAATATGTTTTCTTTTCCATAGTTTTTCCTTTTCAATGCAAGCATGAAAGAGCCATGTGTTTCCTAATAGTTTTTGCAATTTAAAACTTCTACAGATTTTGTATCTGGATTCATTGGATGTTGATGAACCAATAACTGCTACACTTCCAAGGGCACGCATTTGGAATGCTGATCTAATAACCAAAGTGATGCGGAGCATCCCTCGACTACCCGCACCGACACTCCATCACCACCGCAAGCACCGAGAGGACCAATGACAAGAGCACATGCACGTGACATCGAGAACGAGGTCAATTCTATCCTCTTCGAGTTTCGTTCGGTTTCACATGAAAATTAGATCCTACCTCAAAGAGACTCGCTATGCATTCTTAGGCACCAAGAAGATGATCGTGAGAAGGAGAAGACGGAGACTCGAGCATCCACGGAGCAAGGGAGAGGAGAGGAGAACAAGAAGAATGAAGGAGAGAAGCTCCTGGACACGCCGGGTGCCTGGACGAAAGGACCCCGGGTGCCCGGACACGAAGACTTGGGGAGGTCTGAACCCCCTGGACATCCCGGGTGCCCGGCCTTTGCCTGGGCTGCACCCAAGCCGGCCCCGGGTGCCCGGGCACATGGCCCCGGGTGCCCGACCCTCCTCTTGGGCCTCGCTCAGCCTGCCCCAGGTGCCCCGCTAACTGGCCCCGGGTGCCCGACCCTTGCCCACCAGCCGCTGGGCGCCACCCCGGGTGCCCAGCCAGCCCCTGACCTGGCCGGGTGCCCGGCTCCTTCGCCACCGGGTGCCCGGTCCCGCTCGAGCGTAGGTCTTTGACCGGTCCGGGTGCCCGGCCGGTTCCTCCCCGGGTGCCCGAACCCTTCTTCCGTGGCCACACATTTTAGGACTTTTTGGTCTTTTGTACCCCTCTTTCTCCTAGTTTCGTCCCTAGCCTTTATATACTCATCTCCTAGCTCATTTGGAAGGTTAGCAAAGTATTAGATAAAACATTGAGAGCTTTGCTCCTTGTATCCCCTCCTCTTGGAGATCAAGACCCCTCTTGGGAAGAATCCTTGTGGATTGCAAGACCTCCTGAGGGAGTAGATCATCATCAAGACTTCACCTCCTCTAGGAGTGGGAAGAACTTTACCTAGTGCTTGTTTCCTTGGATTGATCTTGTAATCTTGTGGTTCTCATGTATGCTACTCTAGTGGATGTGATATTTGGGTTTATTTGAGTGATTTGTGCCTTGTGTTCTTGAGAGTTCATCCTCTTTCCCCCCTCGAAGTGTGAAAATATCCCCTCTAGGGTTTCACCCTACAACATCTTGGTATCATGAGAAAGGTTGATTCATATCTTGGAGTCCCATCCCCCCATTTGCTAGCTTGATTTTGTTGTTTTCGTCCAAATTCAAAAATTCCCCACAAAAATAGCCCCAAATTTTTTTCTTGCAATTTGTTTGATCTTGTGAGATTTGGTTGTTTTGGTCCATGGATTTCATGTTTGGCAACTGGATCTAGACCCTCCCCAACAATCCCCACCCTTCCCACCATGAAATCCACCGAATTTTGCTTTTCCCCCAAAATTTCTGCCCAAATCGTCCACCACCTGGTGCCCGCACCTCGAACCACCGGGCGCCCGCACCCCCGGGCCATTCCCCCCTGACCACTCCGGGCACCCGCACCCCCACCCCCGGCTGCCCGCA
>NC_041387.1:632110905-632115689 GCF_002162155.2 Triticum dicoccoides
ACTACCAACACCAATTTGACCATAACTTCCAACTCCCAAGTCCGTTTTTCGTGTTCTTTAGCTCGTTTGGAAGCTCCTGACACCCTCCATCAACATATATCATTACCACCACCATTAGCCTACACCCAAAAATTCATCATCATAGCACCCACCTTCCGTATTTAACCGATTTTGAGTTGCATTTTCCATTTCCTAAGGTGTTTCGGCTTCTTAGGAGCGTGTGACATCGACATCACCATCATCGCCTTGGAGTCATCTTCACCGCTAACTGTAAGAAAGGACGGTAACCTCGACGACACTTACTTCTTACCTTGCCTTTTGCATTGATATCCCGAGCCATTTTGCGTTGCTTACCCATCGAGACTAGCAAGTTGAGAATTGTCGGGCCACGTTATTGTGCACCATAGTGATCGTGTTATCATCTTTGTGCCATAAGTCTCTCCCGTGCATATCTTACATACTTGGCTCATCTCATACTCGGCTCGAGCTTCAAGCATAGACAAAAAATAAGAAAACCTTTTAAGCAAAAGAGGAGAAACAAAGAGCTTGTAAGCAATAGCATTGAGCCATTTGCATAGTTATATCATCTTGGTCATCGCATACATAGCATAGTTGGGATTGAAGACGAGACGTTTCTCTCATAGGTTGGTGCACAAGCGTATCTTGCCCATTTGAGCAATCGCACTAGCGTCTCTCTAGCATTCACACAACAAGAGCATTTTACGTGGTTGCACATTTTGAGCTCACTCCTTGGTTGTGCGGATCCCATTTATCTTTGGTGTGTGTGTTCCTAGTGATATCCTTGGGTTTGATCTATTTGCTTTACTTGCATTTTTGTGAACCTTCTCAACCTTATCGATATCTTGACTAACAATTGCTTGAAATTTTGGCCACGATCCTAACCGAGGTCCTCCATAAGCCTCTTATTTGTAGGTGTGAGAAACAAACCCGGTTCCAATTCTCCTATCGTGGCATTACATTGAGTGACACTTGTTACATCCTCAATCCTCGGAAAAGGTAAATTTGGTTTTGTTCTCTCATTTTCCTACTCATCCCACTTGGTTATGATGGATAGGCCAACCTTGTCGATGAACCCACTTTTCGAGGAGCAAGGTGATGACTCCGACTTCGGCTCCAAGAACCACTTCTTCATCACGCAACGAGCGCTTAATCAAGAAAGCAAAGCATTAGATGAACGCTTGGAGGAACTTGCCTACGACCTTCGTCAATCGTAAACAAGGAACCGAGACTACATTGACGCCAAGTTCACTACACAAATGAAAGAACTCCTCAACATGATCGTGCGACGCCAGTCTTCCTCCACCGCTTCTTCAAGACGGCGCCACTCAAGTCACCGTTCAAGTCGGCAACCTTCGGACTACTCCTCTTATGATGCAAGTCCTCCACGAGCTCGCTTTCCTCGACGTGATGCTCCTCAAGATCGCCAAGCTCAAGACAATCCGTTCCATGGCAATGGCTTACAAGACCGAGTTCGAGCACGTGAAAGGGTGCAACACCACACACAAGAAGCAATGGAGCAAGAGCAAATACCTCCACAAGTGCCACGTCAAGTACCTCAAGAAGATGACGCCATCCGTCAAGCACAAGCACCCGAAGCACAACAAGCTCTATGCGAGGCCACTAGAGCCGTTGAAGAGCGCAACCGCCAAGTGCGAGAACAAGAGGAAGCTCTTCGTTGCGAGATACAAGAAGAAGTTGCCCGATGCGAAGAGCAACAAGAAAGGCGCAACCAAGCGCATATTCCTCATCCTCCTCCAAGACAAGAGCGACACCAAGAGGAGCAAGTGCTTCAAGACCCTCCTCCACGCCAAGAGCAACACCGCGAGGAACGAGCATTTGAGGACCTTCCTCCACGGCAAGAGCGTTATTAAAATCGCTACCACAATGAAGAACTCCGCTACGGCAAGCTCAAGTTCACCATGCCCAAGTTCTCCGGAAGCAATGATCCCGAAGAATGTCTCTCATGGGCCTTGAAGGTGGACAACATTTTCCGCCTTCACAACTATAGCGAGGAAAATAAGATCGCCATGGCCTCCCTCGAGTTCCAAGACTACGTCCTCATTTGGTGGGAACAAGTGATCGAGCGACGACATACAAGAGGCGAACCACCAATAAAAACTTGGGAAGAAATGAAAGAAGTCATGAGAGCCTGCTTTGTGCCTACTCACTACACCCGTGATCTATTCAAGAAGTTGCAACTCCTCAAGCAAGGCACGAAGACGGTGGAAGAATACTACCAAGAAATGGAGATTGCCATGATACGAGCCAATGTCAAGGAAGACGACGAGCAAACAATGTCACGCTTCTTGAACGGCCTCAACCACCTTATCAAGCGGATTGCCGACTTCCAACCATACTCAAACCTTATTGAGCTAGTTCATCAAGCGATCAAAGCCGAGCGACAAGTGCAAGATGACTTCAAATACGCCAAGTACTCGTCCAAGACCTACGGCTCCTACTCTCAAGCTCTTGCGACTTCGACACCTCCTACCTCAACTAGAGCATCACCAAGTACCGGCGACAAGTCAAGTTCCAAGCAAGCTGCGCCTTCCTCGACTCGTGCTCCGGCAAGCACCCACAAATCCAAGACTCCCTCATCTTCGATGCCTCCCAATGACCCCGTCAAGACAAGTTCATTCAAGTGCTTCACATGTGGTGGTCGAGGTCGCAAGTCCTTCGAATGCACCAACAAGCGAACAATGATCTTCAACGATGATGGCACATATGACTCGATGAGTGAAGAATAAATGGAAGCCATTGAGCACATGGCCATGCACCGGCGCATGAACAAAGATGAAGATGATCAAGTGTTTTGTGACAACGATTCAAGTCCCTCTCTTGTGGTCTCCAAGGTCTTGATGCTCCAACACCACCAAGACAAAGACCAATGGTGCCACATCTTCCACACCAAGGCCGGCATCAATGGGTGTTCCGTGAAAGTCATCATCGATGGAGGGAGTTGTCACAACTTGGCAAGTGAAGAGCTATGTTCCAAGCTACAATTGGTCAAGAAGAAGCAACCTCGTCCCTACAAGGTGCAATGGCTAAGAGACTCCGGCACTATTCAAGTGGAGCACATGGTGCAAGTCTCTTTCAAGATCGGCACCTACGAGGACACCTTGGAGTCCGATGTGGTTCCTATATCCGTGTGCCATCTTCTTTTGGGAATACCTTGGCAATTCGACTGCGACGTCATCCACAATGGAAGAACTAACCACTATAGCTTCAAGATGAAGGGCAAGGAGTACATACTTCGACCAATGTCACCAAGCCAAGTGATCGCTGACAAGAAAGCTTCCACCCATCATGGAGATACCAGTGAAAGAGTGAACCACCAAAAAGAAAGTGAGAGTCACAAGCCAAAATTGAGCGCCTCTTCGCCAAGAGAGAAAAACTTAGTCCTCCTCGCCACAAAAAGAGAGATGAGAGAAGTGTGTGAGAACCCATCGAGTGTCATCCACTTTGTCCTCCTATGCAAAGACGAGGTGGTAAAAACTAACAATCCTAATCCTCTTCCTCTAGTGTTTTCCAACTTGTTGTAGGAATTCGAGGATGTCTTCCCCGATGAGCTACCTCCTAGTATCCCTCAGCTACGTGACATTGAACATAGGATCGACCTCATCCCCGGCGCACCTCTTCCAAACAAGCTCCCTACCGCGTCAACCCCGAAGAAACTAAGGAGATCCAATGGCAAGTACAACAACTCATCAACAATGGACATGTACGTGAAAGCTTAAGCCCTTGTGCTATTCCGGTTATACTTGTGCCCAAGCAAGATGGTAGTTTTTGCATGTGCTCAGATTGTAGACCCATCAATGCTATCACCGTTCGTTATAGGCATCCCATTCCTTGCCTAGATGATATGCTATATGAACTTAGCGGCGCCACCATTTTCTCAAAAATTGATCTTAAAAGTGGCTATTATCAAATCCGCATACAAGAAGGTGATGAATGGAAAACCCCTTTCAAAACAAAATTTGGCTTGTACGGGTGGTTGGTTATGCCTATGGGTTTATCAGAAGCTCCTGATACTTTCATGCGTCTTATGCATTTTGTGCTTCGTCCTTACATTGGAGGGTTTGTTGTGGTCTACTTCGATGACATCCTTGTTTTTAGCAAATCCATCAAAGATCATCCAAAACATGTTAGGGCTGTTTTGCAAACTCTTCGCAAGGAACGTCTTTATGCCAACATGAAAAAGTGCATGTTTGGTGTTGACAAGCTTGTTTTCTTGGGTTTCGTTGTTTCCTCAAAGGATGTCCATGTTGACGAATCTAAAATTGCACTACAAAAAAAGACACATCCATGACATTTTGGGCCGAACGAATTTTTTTCCTGTCATACATATGACACTTCTATGATGATAATTGTGACAAAACCCGGTATCATAATAGATGTGGTGGGCTCCTACTTCTATGACAAAAAATCATGACAGAAAATGGGCTTTTCGTCTTGGGCGGGTCGGAGACGCAGCTGCATGACATTCTTTGGGCCGTCCATGACGGGAAAAACCGTGGTAGAAGCAAGGGGGAGGAAAATTTCGGGGAGTTGCCAGTTACGGTGGGAGGTCGGGGGCCGAGCGATGCGCGTTTCTCTCGTACACGTGCGAGGCGTTGGCTCTAACTGAACCCGAGCAATTGCACTGCAGGCTACGCGTTACTGAACCCGAGCGATCGATCGATGGCTGTTAACTGAACCCGATGGAGCGATTCCTTCGCTACTGCTGCTAACTGAAGCCGATCGATTGGATGAACAGTGAGTGT
>NC_041387.1:632116143-632124639 GCF_002162155.2 Triticum dicoccoides
TGGCCGTGGAGGGGTGGTTGAACAGGACCCCGTGGTGTGGAGGGCTGGATGAACAGTAGACGGTGGAGGGCTGGATGAACAGTAGACGGTGGAGGGGTGGTTGAACAGTAGCCGGTGGAGTAGCGCGCGGTGGAGGCTGGATGAACAGGAGCCCGTGGAGGCTGGAGGAGGTCGACGGTAGCCCGTGGAGGGTGGAGGAGTTCGACGGTGGAGATGAACAGTATCCCGTGGAGTCCCGTTTTGCGGTACGCCACACCCCTCCCGATGAACATGACCCCTGTTTCGACCGTAGGAGCTCCGTTTCGTCCGTTTTGCGGTATGCCACACCCCTCCCGATCAACAGGACCCCTGTTTCGACCGTAGGAGGTCTGTTTCCTCCGTTTTGCGGTACGCCACACCCCTCCCGATCAACAGGACCCCTGTTTCGACCGTAGGAGGTCCGTTTCCTCCGTTTTGTGGTACGCCACACCCCTCCCGATCAACAGGACCCCATTCCAAACGTGGCCGGTCGAACACAAGGCCGTTTCCTCTGTTGTGCGGTACGCCAGGCCTCGTTTCCATCGCCTGTTCCGTCCAAGCCGGTTGGCTCCCACGCTTTCTGTTGCCTCCCGATGAACACGACGCATTCTTGCCTCCCCATGAACACGACGCATTCTGTTGGCTCCCCATGAACATGACGACGACGCTGTTTCTCTGTTCCGACCCAGCCATGTGCGTATGCGCGAGTAGGCATTCGAGACCCTGCCCGTATGTACATACGTGGCCATATTTTATTTCTTGCACCCTCGCCGCTGTATGTACGTGTACATGCTACATGCGCGCCTCTACATCGACACGTGCTTTCCTCTACTACGACACGTGCGTGCCTCTACATCGACCAGTATGTACGTACACTTTCGCGACCAGAATGACAATGCTATGTACGCTTCGACCAGGTGGGTCCCGACTGTCAGGCACTTCCTTGCCTGCGAAGATGTAGCTGGTGGGTCCCAGCAGTCAGGGGGGCGAATCGTTTTGGGTTTTTTTTTGCCCGGACACACTTCCTTGCGTGCGAAGATGTAGCTGGTGGGTCCCAGCAGTCAGGGGGAAACGTTTTTTTCACGAAATACTGGTGGCCCGTCGGGTGGGTCCTTGCTGTCAGGTGGAGGAATAATTATTTTGCGCGTAATAAGGAGGCACTTCCTTGCGGCCGCCGTGGACCCAGCTGTCAGCTTCTCCACGCACAGTACTCTTCTGATGGAAGTCAGTCGTTGACCACATTGACCACGCCGCGTCGAGAGCACCACGGCGGTGGACGACGGCGAGGCCTAGGAAGGGGACGACGCGGAGCCGGGGAAGACGCAGTAGTGGATGCCCACGCAAAGAGGAGTACGAGGGTGAGGCTGCCATCGCCGCAGAATAACAGGGGGTGTGGGTGAGTAGAGGGATGTCCTGGCCAGCAGTGGGAGTAGTAGGGGGCGGTGAGGCCTCCGCCGCATCGCAGCCAGCCACGGGAGGCAGGAGCATGAGGCACGACCGACGCTGGTTTGGGCGGCTGGAGCAAGAAGACCAGAGGTTGAAGAAGCACTACGGCCGTTGGATGGACATCGTACGGTCACTGGAGCTAGAATCGTGCATATTATTGACTAAGTTGACAAAGCCCTCCGTCCCCGTCAACTTAGTAGGCCCACAAGTCAGCCTGCCACTATACTGGGTCCCAGCTAGCAGGCGAAGTATTCATTTATTTTTGTGCGTAATAAGGAGGCACTTCCTTGCGTGCGAAGGTATAGCTGGTGGGTCCGAGCTGTCAGCGGCGGTAACATTTTTTCGTGAAATACATAGGCTCTTTCGGTGGGTCCCTGATGTCAGGTGGAGGAATCCTTATTTTGCGTGTAATAAGGAGACATTTCCTTGCATGCGGCCGTGGACCCAGCTGTCGGCCTCTCCACGTACAGTCCACTTCAGATGCATGTCGGTCGTTGACCACGTTGACCAGGCCGCGCCGAGAGCACCAGGGCGGTGGACGACGGCGAGGCCTAGGAAAGGAACGACACGGAGGCAGGGAAGATTCGGCAGTTGTTTCCCACGCGGAGGGGAGTACGACTGTACGAGGGTTTACTTGTTCGTCTGCCGTTGTCGGAGAATAACAGTAGGTGTGGGTGAGTAGAGGGATGGCGAGGACAGCGATGGGAGTATGGTGGGGCGGTGAGGCCTGCGCAGCAGCAGAGCCGGCCGCGGGGAGGAGGGAGCAGGTAGTCCCACCGACGCTTGTTTGAGCGGCTGGAGCAGGAAGAGCAGAGATTGGAGAAGAACGGGGGTCATTGGATGGCAATCCAACAGTCACCGCTTGTGCGTCAACCTTTTTTTAGGAAAGCCTCAAATCTGTGGAAAACATCATACAACCCATCTGCCATTATTTCTAATAATTTACAACCCATTTGCTAATTCTTAAGGGTTTTTTTGGAGCCCATATTCTTTTTGTTAGCATTCAACCCATACTGTGGCCATGGTTAAAAAATTATACGAAATTTTGCATATTTCGGTGCGGTCCGAACTGTTTTTAATCCCGAAATTTTGACTCACATTCAAACTGATTTTAAAAATAAATGTATATCAATATAAAATCCAACAAATTCTCCATGCATAAAAATTAATGTAATTTAAAATCTCGAAATGAAAAAAAAAGATATTTGAAACTAATTGCCGGTTTGATGTGTTTTAAAAATGTACATCCCATTTCTCATTACTGATGGGCCATTTTCTCGGCCAGCTGAATGAAAGCTCTCCTCGTCTTGAAAGATTTGCAGCCCAACAGGCCTGACAAAGTGACTTACTTGGCAAATCACAAAAAAACTGGGCTGTGGCCATGGACCCAGCTGTCAGCCTCTCCACATACAGTACTCTTCTGATAGAAGTCGTTCCTTGACCACGTTGACCATGCCGCGCGGAGAGCACCACGACGGTGGACGACGATGAGGCCTAGGAAGGGGATGACGCGGAGCCGCAGAAGACGCGGCAGTGGAAGCCCGCGCGGAGAGGAGTATGAGGGTTCACTAGTTCGGCTGCGGTGTGAGGCTGCCGTCACCGCAGGGCCTGGCCAGCGGTGGGAATAGTAGGGGGCGGTGAGTCCTCCATGGAAGCGCAGCCAGCCACGGGAGGCAGGAGCATGAGGCACGACCGACGCTGGTTTGGGCGGCTGGAGCAAGAAGACCAGAGGTTGAAGAAGCACTACGGCCGTTGGATGGACATCGTACGGTCACTGGAGCTAAAATCATTCATATTGACTAAGTTGACAAAGCCCTTCGTCCCCGTCAACTTAGTAGGCCCACAAGTCAGCCTCCCACCAAGGTGGGTCCCAGCTAGCAGGGGCTTATTCATTTTTTGTGCGTAATAAGGAGGCACTTCCAGTGGGTCCGAGCTGACAGCGGGGGGGGGGGGATGTTTTTTTCGTGAAATATGGTGGCCGGTGGGTCCCAGCAGTCAGGGGGCAAACGTTTTTTTCGCAAAATACGGTGGCCCGTCCAGTGGGTCCGTGCTGTCAGTTGGAGGAATCATTGTTTTCCACGTAATAAGGAGGCACTTACTTGCTGCGGCCGTGGACCCAGCTGAGACTCTTCATGTACAGTATACTTCCGATGGAAGTCGTTCCTTGACCATGTTGACCTCGCCGTGTTCCGTTGCATGCATGCGCCCATGGGCGTGGTGCGTCCCCACTGTCACCCTCTCACGTACAGTCATCTTCCGATGACTCTCGGTTGTTGACCACGTTGACCACACCGTGCCGAGCGCACCCAGAATGGAATGACCCAGAGTTGGGGAAGACGGGGCAGTGGAGTCGCAGATGGAGAGGAGTGGGGAACTTCACTGGTTCGGGTGTGCGGCAGCACAGCCGCGGTGCCGCCCACGGGAGACAGGAGCAAGAGCAGAGGTTGAAGAAGGAGCACGGCTGTTGGATTAACATCAAACGGTCCAGCTGCTAGAATCATTTGTTGATTAAGTTGACAAAGCCGTGCGTACACGTCCGCTTAGCAGGCCCACAAGTCAGTCACCAAATCTGACGGGTCCCAGCTGTCAACGGGATGAATAATTTTTTTCGCAAAACAAGGAGGCACTTCCTTCCATGCGAAGATACAGCCGGTGGGTCCCAGCTATCAGGTGGAGGAAACATTTTTTTCAGCTTAATAAGGAGGAACTTTCCTTGCGTGCAACCATGGACCTCGTGGGTCCCAGCCGTCAGGCTCTCCACGTACAGTCCTCTTCCGATGACTCTCGTTCGTTGACCACGCCACACCGAACACAGCGAGGCGGTGGACGACGGCGAGGCCCTGACGGGAACGACTTGGAGATGGGAAAACGCGGCAGTGGAGTCACAGATTGAGAGGAGGGGGTTATAACTGGTTCTGTTGCAATTCATATCAAACTCAGGTTCATAGGACACGTTCATATTCATAGCCAACATTCACTATCAACAACTCAAAAGATTCATATATACATAAGCTCAGCATATCTATGCATCCAAATGATTGATAGATCACACGACAATATTCATACATAATTCACAAAAAGATTCAGATATACACATGTTCAGTATGTTTATGCATCCAAATGATTGAGATCACAACCAATATGATCCATGGACGAACTTTAATTACCTAGGGTACAGACTGGTAAATGGTGTTCAATCAGAGGTACTTCTTGCTAAAATTAGTTCTTGTACGAGTAAACTTTCGAGTACATAAGAGGCAGCACAGACAATCTGAACTTTGCTTGTAGGTTTATCCTCAAATAGTGGCCTCGTGCCGAGGGAGGTTTGAGCAACTTGGCCACTACTTTCAGCCAACTAGTTTACTGGCTCATCTTGGTCCTCTAACTCGCCAAAATTCTACATTGCAGACGAGAAAGGAGGCGGTTGAGAAAATGAACCACCCAAATTTTTTGTGCAGTTCAACTGAAATGGAGCATCCTTGGCGTGCAGACTGATTAAGTGCCAGATGAATATACGCGTCAACCAACTTGTCTGGAATCTTTAGACTCCATGCCATATAGTTCGCTACCATATGTGTTGATAAACAAAAGGCACAAGTTGGGACCAAAGACTGGACTGCGTTTTTCTGGGCTATGCACCAAGCAATATTTTTGGCGTTCACTCTCCTAATACTTGGAGTTTGACAATTGGTTGACGCTGGTTGATACTCGAATGAATATAGGCACTTCTTGTCAACATCGATGCTTGTCTGAGTGAACTTTGGAGTACATAGCAGCAGCATAAGTACCTGTCCATCTGATCATTTTGTGCAGTTCTACTGAAATCACCCAATGTAATGATTTGCCTGCGAGTTCAGGCTCCAAATTACTCCTTTATGAAATCGGCAAATAGTAGCACAATACCAAATTACCAATACATATGACAGGCACAATAATCAGGATAAAGACCAGTACCAACCTGTGTGAGGTAGCATATCAATTACTATTTCCTTTGACTGGAAGCCGAGATAAGCCAAGCAACTGACAGCAAAGGAAGAAAGCAAGCGGAGATTAGCGACTGACAGGAAAGGACGGAAGCTGTCGAGGCAATGAAGCACCCAAAGTTGTCATGATGGTTCCTTCGTCCGAGCAACTTCAAAGTGGGAAGTGGGCCTGTGATTTGACGGCTCATTAGTCATTGTTACTGCGGCGCGACGACCTGGGTGACTCTCCCCTGGAGTTCTGCGTGCATGGCAAGTGGACCAGGATGGTCAACGCCCCACATGTTGGCAAACAGAAGTATTCTTTCCGATATCGAGGAGCAAGGAAACCGTGTGGTATAGTATCACTGCTGATTGGTTCGCAAAAAAATAGTATCACTGTCGATTTATAATTATTTTTTATTTCAGATGAATGCTAGCATTTCAACTCTTACGACGAAGGGTGCCAAACACGGCATGTGCTGGATGTCCCACAGGTCAGCGAAAGGAGTGGAACATGAACAGTGTGGTAGATCCCAGCTTAAAAAAACAGCGTGGTAGAGCGTCTCCACTTCTTCCACTTCTAGGTCGGAGACCACACGTAGTAGTACTTAGTGGTATGAATGATACAAAGTGCGACCTGGAGAGAAAGACACGCCTAGTTGGAAGGTCTCGGGGCATACACGTAAACAAATATAAAAGTTAATATGTGCCTCCAACTAATATAGTAGTAGTAGAGTACTTAGGCACGTACTCCATAACATCACCGTGCATTGCACGTACAACATTTAGTGGTAGTACGTAGTAAGAGACAAATGCCGCCCAAGAGTTCCCTTCTCGACCTACTTTTGGGTGTTTGGTAGAGTGTATGGAGGGTGCATGAGTCCACACTAGTTTAGCACAAATACACTAGAAGCATGCATGAAGAGGGGTGTTGAGTTGAGCATGCATGAAGAGGGAACATCTATGCTGAGACGAGAACGCAACGAAACACACCCTGTATGCCACGCATGTTCATACCATTTGTGCCTTTCTACTTCACCTACTGCGCTACATTACTCAGGTTCGTACGTCCACTCCTGGGTACATGTCCGTCTCGTAGTTCCAGTGCCACGTGTTCTTCATATAGATGGAACGATCGTTGCATAACACGTGCACCTTGATGCTAGATGTCTCGCGTGTTGGCAAAAGGATGAACAAAGCTCACATAAAAAAATAGAGTGGAAAAACATAGATTCCGGATGACCGAGAAGGAGCAAGGAACCTCGTGGTGGAGCGTCTGCACTCATAATATTTAATATTATTCAGCAATATAAAATTAACCAATCATCTCCACAGTGGACTAGAAGAGTACGAAACACGACAGCCCAGTGTAGTTACATCATACTAGTACATGGCTAACCCACGCTATCACCATATTTCTTGGCTTCCGTGCGACACCTATCTCTAGTAATCCAGCAGCCTGTATCGCTTCTCCCTCCTCGTCTCTATCAAAGTGCGGCGGGCTGGCGTTTCTGCCGTCTATTGAGGTCGGTTAACTATCACATGTTAGCGACATGCCAAGAGCATTCTAACAAAAATTCCTTTCACGTTCCGTTTTCAAAAAGAAAAAAATCCTTTCACATACGATTTTGCCTGTATGCTTTGAGCAACTTGCATGTCCTATACTGCTCCTCTTTGATACTCTAACTTAGCTAGAGGTTAGACTAACTCATGACTAACCCTGAACTAACTGTAGCCAAAGAGGTGTTTGGGTGACAGGGTTAGATTGACAATAAATGCACTTCATGGAGAGAGAAAAGTGATTTTTCAGTGGTCCCAATGAGAACTATCTCCAGTTAGCACCTCTTGGGTGGGATAGTTTTTTTGGTGGGTTCGGTGCAACTTGATCCAATTTAAACCCTCATGCTTGGATACTTTAGGGCTATTTGAGCCCCAACTAGCTCAAACTAACTCTAACCCATGGATCCAAACAGGGCCTATGGCCAGTCTCGACGCGGAGCAGTTGCGTGCACCGGAAAGCGGCGCTCTCTTGGCCATCGCGCCACTTCAAAGCCGGCGCCAGTGAGAGGTCCCTCCGCTCTGGCCGGGCATTAATGCGGCCCTGACGCTCCAGGGCGGTGCTGACCGTTTCACACGGGAAGCGCGCGTTGGCAAGGGAGTATAGGTTTTGAACCATTTCAGGTGTAGTAGTAATGGTAGTTTGCAAAACTATTCAATTATTGCACTCAGTTTCCTAAGAAATTATGGTAAAAAATATTACTCCACAACCCGCTTCCCTTCTCCTTCCTGCTCGTGATTTACGTGGCCATGTTAACGTGGTTGTGTCAAAAAAAATGTCATTTCCTGCTCGTGATTTGCGTTATATAATTACAAGCAAGATTCTCGTGCATTGCACGGAACATCAATATGCATTTTTTTACAAAACACCTGTTGTGATTGACCCATGCAGGAGTAATCCCATGTGTAAAAACTAATGATATCTCGAGAATTTTATCGGAAAACTGGTATCTCGAGAATGTCATCGAAAAAATGAAAGATGAGAGATAAGGCGAGGAGGAGTGGAGCGTGGTGGTGACTGGTGGTCGGAATGGGCGGAGGCATGGGGATGGACGGCGCCGGCAGGCGGCAGCGGCCATGATGCATGCTAGATTGTTCCAGAGACTTATTCGTTTTTAATTGCTGAGCAATGAGGTTGCGGGAGATAATGATGTGGAGAGAGGTGCGCGTATCTTTTGTAAAATTATCATAGTTTGCTTCCTATCCGTTAGATATAGATCATACAGTCTGTATTACAAGATGGCAGGCACAACATCATCGCCAACTCGTTTTTTTTATAAGGGTACAGATGATAAGTTTGCTGACTACTAAAGTAAAGTGGAATCTGTCCATGTTATGCAAGTAAATAAAGGTGATTGTTTATCATACGGGTAAGGTTGGATGAAGGGTGGTAGGAACAAATGCTCCGCCTAGAGCATGTGTGTGTGAGATGGAGTCTTAGTGTGTGTGTGTGTGTGAGAGAGAGAGAGAGAGAGAAAGAGAGATAAAGAGAGAGAGAGGAGAGAGAGAGATG
>NC_041387.1:632124967-632140093 GCF_002162155.2 Triticum dicoccoides
GGGGTGTGCGTGCGTGCGTGTGTGTGTGTGTGTGTGTGTGTGTGTGTGTGTCGCGGGGTCCCCTGTGGCGGATGTAATTTAAGTGTGCATGGCTTCATCATAGAGAGGTGATGTGTATGGCAGAGGCCACCAATGATGGGGTGTGAGAGAGAAAATGCCCGTAGGGAGGGAAGAGAAGGTGCGTGCGCGTGAGAGGAGTCAACATCGAGAGAACGTGTTTGTTCGAGAGACACCAAGGAAGACTACTATATATCGATGGTGCATGTAGGCGGGAATTAAACAAAGGGATGGTCTTATTGGTTTTGGGGATATAGGGTAAGAGTGAGAGGCGCGTAGGGGGGGGTAGCTAGAAGGAGATTGTTAAGTGTGAGTGTGTGTTCTGCTCATCCAGGCGGAAGTTATGTGCACAAAAGAGGAGAACGATTTGATGTGGCATTAGGATTGAGGGTAATTAACAACGTATGGAGACATAGAGACCTTGAACGTGCATGTGTGAGAGGTATACATGTATACGTGGGATGTGTGTGTGTGTTCGCCCGCGCATGATCGAGATAAAAGAAAGAAGACATAAGTCCTAAAATCAACGACATGGGAGAGACGGATCGGTATGACAATATGCATGCATGTGAGAATGCAGGGAAGAAGGCACGACAATTGAGCATGTGTTTTTGTCTTTAAGAGATAGTGGCGTGGGCTGGAGCATGCATCTATGGCGAGCAGAGGGGGTGAGGTGCAAGGATTGTGAAAAAGAGATCAACCTATAAATGCATATGTATGGATAGACATATATAGTGTGGGTGATAGGAAGCAAGACTCCGTGCGAGAAAGAAATGTTGACGGAGAAACTACAGATAGATACAGAGATGGAGATGCTAGCTAGAGAGACATCCATTAGTTTGGGTGCCGGAGATGACCGTCGGGTGGTTCAAAGGGTGAAGTTATATATGTGTGTGAGAGGGCACTTGACTGCATGTAGAGAGAAACATATGTAGTGTGCATGATAGGAATCAAGAGTGAGGGCGAGAAAGAAGGTTGATGGAGACACAAATAAATAGAAAGATAAAGATGCTAGCTAGTGTGCGCTGGAGATAGGAGTCGAGTGGATCAGAAGGCTGGGTTATGTGTGTGGGTGTGAGAGAGATAGAGAGAGGGTGCATGTGAGTCACATACAAACAAATATCAGAGAGAAATGAGATCCAGAGAGACGGAGTTTTGTGTCTGTGAGAGAGAAAGATATTTCACAACGAGAGTGATAGCTAGAAAGACATATGAGGGAACACAAGATATCTCTAGGGAGAGAGGGTGTGTTTGAGCGACATACAAGAGAACAATGGAGAAATATGAGACCCTGGGAGACAGAGTTTGTGTTTGTGTGTGAGAAAGAGATATTGAAGAGGAAGAGTCGTAGGTTCTCATATCTAAGGAGCGAAAGACATCTCTGTATGAGGGGTGTGCGAGTGGCACACATGGGAATAGTTGAGAGAAATGAGACCCCGGGAGACAAAGTTTTGTGTTTGTGTGAGAGAAAGAGATTCCACATGGAGAATCATAGCTAGAGACACATAGCAGGGAGCGAGATATACTTAGAGAGAGATAGATTGATGAAGGTCGAGGGAGAGAGCACCGTCAGTATGTTACGAAGATAAAAGATCATTGTCGACATACAGGTAGCACGAGAGATGCCTGAGAGACGATGAACGCGTATAGATCCAGAGAGATAGTCATATATAAGCATGAGTGATAGCTATATGAGACGAATATATGGATTAAAGGGGATTCAAATATTTAAACTGGAGATCACGACATCGATAATATCATAATGCAAATTGGTGTATCAAACATGCATATTCATTTGAATTTGGGCACACGTGTAATGTTATATAGTTTATCAATATTGGTGATCCATAGATTCTTCAATTACAAACAATGCATGGTTAATATGAAATTAATGTCTAAACGGGATTACACTATATGTTGCGTGTGTGAAACACATTATACATGTTTGAGAAGTTAAAAAAAACCCGCATGAAACACACATTAATTGGAGACAGTTAGCGAGGAATGCATACATTGGATTTCAACATAAAGTGATTTCAAATATTTGAATATCCAAATTGATGGATACAACCTTATGAATCTGAGATCATGCTATTTGTAAACCATATTTATGTACAAATGGTGTTGTTCTTTTGAAACTATATATAAAAAAATGATGTATATAGAATGTAATTCCAATTGAAAATGGACCCCGTCCGAAAAAAAGTAGAATACAAACGGGATTCGAATTGAGTTGGCACGGTAAATATGCACTGTGCAAAATTTGAACGAAGCGGGGAAAGTCACAGTAACCGCCCGAAACCAAAATCTGCGAGATGGAAATCACTACTGCCTATCCCTGCCACGCAAAGCCTATCTGCTGGATATCTATAGGTTTCGATAGGGGTAGGTTTGTAATTTCACCCAAACTTGACGTAACCGCCTCTCACCCGGATTCATACACGGTGGGCGCCAAAACACAGTGTGCCCTCGGCCGAAATCGACTCCCTCCCCGATTCATATTCATACATGGTGGGCGCCAAAAACAAACTCTCGTCGGCAAATATTCGGTGTATGCGAGATTACCGTCCTATCCCCAAACGACTAATGTTGCTGTGATGTAGTAGAAATTTGAAACGGGGGCTAAGTTTGTAAATTTCCTCGCGTTTGAGACAAGCGCGCCCTGAATACATGGTCCCCTCTTCCTCTCTACCTCCCTTTTCCCCATTCGTACTCCGTGGGCGCCAAAACACCCTCTCCACCCACCCTCCTCCGTCCGCCGCTGTTCGCCACCCCATCCACCGCTGTCCTCCTCCACCATGCCGGAGCTGATACCCCGACGCCGCCGTCCATTACAAGAGATCGACCTCTCTCATCCACGCCTTCGGACCGGGATCCTTGGATCCCGTCTTCTCGCTTCATCCCCGCCGTCGTCCACCTTGCCGGCGCCGCTCCTACGACCGTCTCATCCACCGCACCCCCCGCCACCGTCTACCCTCCTAGATCTGCTTCCATGCCGCCAACAGCCATCGCTACCGCAACACCGTCAAATTCTCAGCAGATGCGTACACGGCGCCGCACCAGAGGCGGTACTCTTTCGTATCTGCTCAACTTATTTATCACAACAAGAAAATAGATCGCCACTGCTTTACTCTGATTTCTTGTCTTGATTGCGAAGTTGCCTTTGTCCGGTTTGCACCTTCAGATCCGCTATGGCACGCTCAAAACTATAGTCCCAATGATTATGGTTTTCCCCTTTTATATTCCACACTAGTTAAATCACAGTAGACTAAATTTCAAAATTGGGTCAGTCGATTTTTCAGAGCTCGCTGGAGTTCCCCGGTGCGATCCAAGGGGCTCGGGTGGTTGTGGGGCTTCGCTGAACGAAGAAAAGTCGACGCGGGTGGGGGGTGGGGGTGGCGGAGGAACACAGGCGGTGGGGGCCGGTGGTCCGGCCGGCGGCCCGTGCGGTGTTCTGTATGGGAAGAATCAGAGACGAGGAAGAAGAAGGGTTAGGAGACGTAGGATCTTCATCCAACCACCTGAAATGGTCGAGAGACAGCTGGGAGTTGCATTCTTAATGCGCTCTGGTTCATCATGTGTGGGCACTGCGCAACCAACATTTTATTATCCAAAATCTGCTTGCTCTTCTTTACCATGTTCGATAGTGCTGGCCTGTACGTGATCGATAGGCTTTCAATTACTAGCGGCAATACAACACCGTATTTTCAAGCCAGTTCCACTTTCTCGATTTATATATCGTGGTTATGGTGTACCCCTATTATGTACACTATGATCTGCCTAGTTGTTGTGTGCTCTTGTTATCATGGTTTGGTAATAAACTCTCTATACAGTATATTATGAACCTATCATCTGCCAGCTATCCTTACTTCTGGAGCCTATTTTTTGTGTACTTGTGCCAGATTATATAAATGCATGCACGATATTATAGCACACATGAGCTCTCTCATCAGAATCCCATGATAGCACATAAGTGTTTACAGGGGCACCCCTATATTAGAATATCATCTGCATTACAAAGATAATCTCACATTATTTATGTTTTCATGGTTCTCAGATATTATACGCAATTACAGTGAATATAAGAATCCGCGCATCAAAAGAATATTGTGGAACACTGCAATGACTTACAAAATTGGCACCAAGGCATTGAGTGCCATTTTGGAAGCAATGAAACTCGTACGCTTCCCACCTGTTGATTCTTGTTCAGAATATCATCCTAATGACTATTCTAACCTCAAGGAGTCAAAGGCAGATGGCCTGTCCTGTTCACCCATCAAGGTGCCTGTTCTAATTTGGCAAGGTTTTATTGATTGCGCGTATCTTGCATATGTTGTCTTGCATTTCTTCTACTTTGTTGCACCACCATCTGCTTAGTTTATTCATCATATAACTCAAGATGCCATGCCCATCCATTATCAATACATATTCCATCTGTCATCATACCATGTTTTTCCACTCAAATGTTGTTCTTGTGCATCAGACATCAAAAAGGAAGAGGGTGATTGCCAAACCTGAAGGAGCACCAGCAAAGTCCTTGAAAAACATGGTGGTGCCGGAGAAATCAGACAGCGCCCGACTTATATTGGCTGTACAACCAGTGACACAAAACATAGGACCGACTCCAGCAGACTGTACCCATACTTCACTGGCCACACCACTAGCCCCACCACACAGGACATGCACTCCAGCAAAAGGTATACTGATTTCATTTGCCATAGCACCAGCCGTACCACAGAAAAATCCCACTCCAGCAAAAAGTACAGCAAGTCCACCGGCCGAAGACCTATCCCAACTGCAGAGACGGCCAATTCCTGCAGATTGGAACCCCATTCCATTTATTCCCAGTTTAAAAGACAATGCTTTCAATGTTGTTAGGGACTACGTGCATATATTCCCATCATGGGAAGATTATAGTGAAGACAAACACCATTTTCACATCTTCCTGTCCAACTTACGTGTAAGTGCTATTATTCATGGTTATTATTTTCCCGTTTTCTGCTGATCGAACACATCAATGATTTACATTACATTGTTGTAACTAGGTGAGGGTCAATCTGGATAGTCATGACGAGCAAAGCTTGCTTGTGCTTTTCAAGGAAGCATTGCAGCAGTATCGGTGTTACCTGAGGAAATCACACTTTGATGGCAAGTCTATAAACGAATTTCCGGTCAAGTCCACTGTGCTAAATTTAGAAGACATTGAATGGAAAAACCTTGTTATGCACTGGTCTCGTTCCCAGGATGAGGTATTGTCTATGAAATCACATGACAATTTGAACTTCTACTTTTCCGCATGTGCCTTACAGATCTTTTTTGCAGGAAATCAGCTCAAAGAAGAATTCCGGTTTGAAAAGAACGACAGGATATCACAAATATGCTGCCCGCTGCTTTGCTCTTGTTAGTACCTGTTGTCCCGTATCACTGTACTTGCATACATACCTGGTTCATTATGTGACAGCAGTATGCATGATAGCTTGCTTATCAATTGTCCGCTCCAAATTATCTGATCTGTATGAATGGTTACATTAGTGTAGAATATATCCAATGCCAATGAATTTTTTTTAGCTCTGCATTGTTCTTGTAAGTACATGCTGTCCTTTATCAGTGTACTTATATTGACAGGTAGTTGTTCATGGAACATCACTCTGCAGCTTATTTTCCTTTGCCCTCCATTTTCTACACATCAGATCTATATTTACTCTTACCATAAGGTTGGTACTGAAGAAGTTTAGCTGGGCATTGCTTTTGGCTGTGCCTTTTGCCTGTATCGCTGCACATACATTTATAGCTACTTGGTTATGTAGCATCACTCTTCATCTTATCTTAAATATTCTCCATTTTTTCGTATATTATCACATCTATATTTACTCTTAAGAAAATGTAGAATAAAGGCAATGCTTATGAAGAAGATTCTGTGCTAAATTTCTTGAATTGCCCCCCCATCAGCATGGACAAGGGCTTTATAGAGCATATCTTCACCAGTAATGTAAGTTTGTCCTTCTCAAGCCTTCAAACTTTGTTGTGTATATTTGGTTAGGCATGACTACAACAGCTGTTTATTTTTGGTGTTTGCATCAAATTGCATCTTTAAAGTTTATTATGTAGTTCATAAACAAAAGTTTGTCCTTCTCAATTTAAGTTTTCAGTTGTACAACCAAGTTCCTTCTTCATACCATGTAAATTAAACTATTCAGAGCAAGTGATCTTCTTTTGCACTGCATGTATGCTTCTGTTCTTCATCCGTAATCCAATGGTGTGGTGAACCTACCCACTACAACACAATGTCATATTCTGCAATGTCTTAACTATGAACAATGTCATATCATTCTACTATTATTTAAACCGTCTCTTTATTTGCCGATATGAAATGGGATAAATTGAAAGCACACTAACCATTGATACTTATGAGTTCTTGATCTGTAATCTAGTGGTGTCGTGAAGCTGCCAACTCCTTCACAATGTCATTTCCTGCCATGTCTTGACCTGAACAATACCATATTGTGTTAATGCAATTTTAAACTGTGTCACTTTGTTCGTCAGTAGGAAATGTGATGAATTGTCAGCACTGATACTTTTATGTGCGAAACCTGTCATCTGTCTGCTTGTTTATCTTTCAGAGTGAGGAAGATTTAAGTGTTGAACAAGCGCAGTCTCATCATCTTGCTCAGCTGCTTGCGCTGCAGCTCCCCAGCAGGGCTAACCTTTCTTGAACTCTATTGAAGTGCTGTCGGTTTTGTATATTATTTTGTCGGCGTGTTTATTTGCGCTGGTGGCAATCTTTGATGCCCAGTGTATGTAATCTGCTGTCTGCTTGTGCTTTATTATCATAGTGGCGAACTATGATGCCCAGTGGATGTAACATGCCGTAATTTCTTTATTGTATAGTCTAGGTTTTTTCTTATTCACGATGCTGCAGTTATTTTACTGTATATATGTCCTGTCTTCGCAGTAAACCGGACAAACCGTAAAATTACGGTACATAATCGGGCCGTCATGCAATCACGATGTATGAACCGCATCATGGGCCCCGTCAAACTGGCCCACTAGTAGATTCGGGCCTTTAATAGGCCGAGTAACCCCCGACCCTCTTTTTGCAAGAAAACTCAATGGGCTTTTAGGAGGCTGAGAAGTAGGCTGGGCCTCAAACATGTCGAATAGCTCACGGGCCGGCGGCAGCCCGAAATGGACCCCGACCCATGATTGTGCGAATCAATTCACGGGATTTTAATAGTCCAAAGTTGTCTCGGTCCTTGTTTGGTCCAATCAGATATCGGCTGCGAGCAGGCCGAATGCAAACCAGGCCATAGTTAGGCCCAACTATATGACAGGCTTTTAACAGGCCGAAATTAATATAGGGCCAAAATGTTAAATGGGCCCTTAACAGGCCGAAACTAATATCAGGCCAAATTACTAAATGGGCCTTTAGCAAGTGGGCCCAAAAGCATAGCATCCAGTCAATGGGCCGAATCTGATATGGGCCATAATTGAGCCCAAAGCCTCTTAAAGGGCCGGACCTGATCTGGGCCGTGATTTGGCCCAGAAAGTGGGAGGCTTTTAACGGGCCGGATCTTATATGGGCCATTATTAGGCCCAGAACGTGGCAGACCATTAATGGACCGGATCAATTATGGGCCAACATTTGGCCCAAAACATGGCAGCCAGTTAATGGGCCGTCCAACTAGGGTCCTCAAAATCTTGTGGGCCTACAGCTGGGCCGACCCATTAATGTCGGCGCAATCTCGTGGGCCTTTAGCTGGGCCGGCCCATTATGATCCGCAAGAATTTTGTGGGCCTTTACCTGGGCCGACCCATTATGGCACACAAAAATCTTGTGGGCCTTTACCTGGGCCGACCTATTATGGCCCGCGAAATCTTGTGGGACTTTAGATGGGCCAGCCCATTATAGTCCGCAAAATCTTGTGGGCCTTTAACTGGGCCGGCCCATTAAGGGCCGTAAAATCTTATGGGCCTTTAGTTGGGCCGTCCCATTTAAACTTGATTGGCTGTGCCACGTGTCGACGTATCATAGGCACCTTCTGTCCAATGAGTGGATGACATCTGTCCCAACGATGAGCCGACACGTGTTTCCTCCAGCCAATGATGATTTTACACGTGGAAAATCCCCATTGGTCGGGGCTGTTAACGGGTTATTGGATCCAAAACCCAACCCGATAGCTTAACGGTGTTCCGTTACGGTGGATGCCACGTGTCGGTCACCCTTGACGAAAGCACTTTTGTGACGCGCGATTTATCGTCATGGAAGTGGACACTTCCGTGATGATAATTTTGGTAATGTCATGGAACACTTCTACGACAGCACATGTATGACTATCTTGATTCTGTCATAAATTCGTCATGGATGTACATGCATGACAAAAAACGCAACCTACTGTGACAAACACGTATCATCACGGAAGTGTATTTTTTTGTAGTGTTGAAGCAATTAAAACTTGGCCCCAAACCACTAATTTGCGACAAGTGCGTAGCTTTCTTGGCCTTGCGGGTTTCTATTGTTGCTTTTTGAAAGATTTTAGCACCATCGCTGCACCTTTGCATGCCTTGAGTAAGAAAAATGCTCCTTTTATTTGGGGACCTTTGCAATCTACCGCTTTTGATGAGCTCAAATCTTTGCTTACTCATGCTCCGATTCTTGCTTTACCCAACTTTGACAAAACTTTTGAGGTTCATTGCGATGCAAGTGGTACCGGAATTGGTGGAGTTTTGATGCAAGAAAAGCGAGCTATTGCATATTTTAGTGAAAAACTCTCCAGTGCTCAACTTAACTATCCCATCTATGACAAAGAATTGTATGCTTTAGTGCGTGTGTTGCATGTTTGGGAGCATTACCTTAGACCGCATGAGTTTGTCATACATACCGATCATGAAACACTTAAATACCTTAAAGGTCAAACCAAGTTGAATAAATGGCATACTAAATGGAGTGAATTAATTGAATCTTTTCCCTATGTGATCAAGTACATTAAGGCAAAGAAAATGTTGTGGCGGATGCCCTTTCCCGCAAATGCATGTTACTTACTCGACTTGAATTGAATGTAGTTGGATTTGATCATATCAAAAATTTGTATGAGCGTGATGTGACTTTTGCTACTCCTTATGCTAAGTGTGTGACGCATACTTCTTGGGCACGATATTATATCAAAGATGGTTATCTTATGAGAGCTAACAAACTATGCATTCCCGAGTCTTCTCTACGTTTGTTACTTTTGCAAGAGGCTCACGGAGGTGGACTCATGGGACACTTTGGGCGCGACAAGACTTTTGCCACACTTTCCAAGAACTATTATTGGCCCAATATGTTTCGGATGTCGCCCGCTTCACCAACCGGTGCTCTACATGTTGCAAAGCTAAGTCACAATCTCAATCCCATGGTTTACATATGCCTTTACCTATTCCACATCAACCTTGGGAAGACATTAGCATGGATTTTGTGCTTGGATTACCTAGGACTCAAAATGGCAAGGACTCCATTTTTGTTGTTATGGAACGATTCTCTAAAATGGCTCATTTTATACCATGCAATAAGATAGACGATGCTTCACATGTTCCCAATCTCTTTTGTAGGGAAATCTTGCGGTTGCACGGTGTGCCAAAGACAATTGTGTCGGATCGAGACGTCAATTTCTTAAGCTACTTTTGGAAGACGCCATGCGCCAAGCTCAAAATCAAGCTAATATTCTCCATGGCGTATCATCCTCAAACCGATGGCCAACGGAAGTCACCAACCGGACGCTTGCAACTCTCCTACGCGTGTTGATAAAGAAGAACATCAAAGAGTGGGAGGAGTTCCTACCTGTCGGTGTCAAAACCGGCGGATCTCGTGTACGGGGTCCCGAACTGTGCGTCTAGGCGGATGGTAACAGGAGACAAGGGACACGATGTTTTTACCCAGGTTCGGGCCCTCTCGATGGAGGTAAAACCCTACTCCTGCTTGATTAATATTGATGATATGGGTAGTACAAGAGTTGATCTACCACGAGATCAGAGAGGCTAAACCCTAGAAGCTAGCCTATGGTATGATTGTTGTTCGTCCTATGGACTAAAACTCTCCGGTTTATATAGACACCGCAGAGGGCTAGGGTTACACAGAGTCGGTTACAATGGGAGGAGATCTACATATCGTATCGCCAAGCTTGCCTTCCACGCCAAGGAAAGTCCCATCCGGACACGGGACGAAGTCTTCAATCTTGTATCTTCATAGTCCGGGAGTCCGGCCAAAGGTCATAGTCCGGCCATCCAAACACCCCTAATCTAGGACTCCCTCAGTAGCCCCTGAACCAGGCTTCAATGACGACGAGTCCGACGCGCAAATTGTCTTCGGCATTGCAAGGCGGGTTCCTCCTCCGAATACTTCATAGAAGATGTTGAACACAAGGATAGTGTCCGGCTCTGCAAAATAAGTTCCACATACCACCGTAGAGAGAATAATATTTACACAAATCTAATCTGCTGACGTATTCCGTAGTGTGACATCACGCCACAGCCAAGCCTTTATTTGAATCGTTTTACCGTCCCACCTCAACGTGTTTAGCGATGCGGTTTCCTTGGCACGTCTTGTCAAAGCAGAGATCGTGTCCCCTTATTTCGGGATTCTCATCAATACGGACGTGGGTAACCCAACCGCGCCATTGCTATGGCTTCATAATTGAAAGTGAGTCCCAAACGGTCACGGGGAGGGCTCTTGGTATTCAACCCCTTTATAAAGGGACCAAGGCTCGACTCTTTTCTTCCAATCCAATCAAATCTGCCTCTCGCCTCGAGTTCCAACACCCAAAGCTCCAGATTCAGGCGCTTCGGACCTTCGATGATGTCCGGCTCCGACCTCCAAGGCCGGTGGATGCCTTCCTCGGTTACGGAAGAAGACGTGCGAAAGCTGAGAGATGCCAGGTATCTAACCGGTGAAATCTCGCATAGGCTGCCTGCTCAAGGGCAGGCTATTCCCACTCCCCAGCCCGGTGAGAGCGTGGTGTTCACATCTCACTTCCTTCGGGGGCTAGGCTTCCCGATCGATCCCTTCGTGAGGGGGCTCATGTTTTATTACGGGCTGGAATTTCACGACTTAGCTCCAGAGTCCATCCTCCAAATCTCATCGTTTATTGTCGTATGTGAGGCCTTCCTCCATGTTACCCCTCACTTCGGGCTGTGGCTTAAAACCTTCAAGGTAGAACCGAAGATGATTGAGGGGCAGCATGCTGAGTGCGAAGGTGCAACTATAAGCAAGATTGCCGATGCCCCATGTCCCGAGGGCTCTGTTCAAGAGGAGTTCGGATTATGGCAACGGGAGTGGTTCTTCATCACAGCTCCCAGGGGCACCACGTGGGTGGTGCCACCTGCTTTTCGCTCGAGTCCCCCACCACGGCTAGCGTCATGGGTCAACAAAGGGCTTAACTGGGGGCCGCCCAAGGACGTGCCCTTACTGCAGGGCCGCGTTCGAGATCTCCTAGAGAGAGACATCAATTTGGCCGTAGTGGCGCAGGTTATGCTGATTCGCTGTATACTGCCCTGCAAACGTCACCCCCTCCGCCCGTGGGAATTTAATCCGGAAGGGCCACGAGCTCTCCAACACTTTATGGGCACGACGCCCGTGGAGATGTACAAATTGTTCTTTGGATCACAAGCAAGGTGTCCGGACTTGTCCGAGGACGCGGGCCTGAGCTGCAATCGCCCGAATACTCAAGTAAGTAGCCCCATACCCGGACACGCCATTCGTATATTTATCATAAAACCACCCTTAAAAGAGCTATCCTTTAAACACGAGTGGATAGCAGAAGCAAGGCTTATTAGGTGTCCGGCCCCCCTCCCTGAGACCACGCCGGATCCCGTGTTGACCAGGATGCGGGAGATTGCGCCTTTTGAAGAAGGCAAAGAGGGGAGCAAGGAAGCTACCGCCTCCGCGAAGGAGGCTGTCAGGAAGGGAGGAATCGAGAACTCCTCTATTCAGGGAAAGAAGAGGAACGCCTCTTAAAACCCGGAGGTGATCGCCTCAAAGCAGGGGAAGAAATCTTCGTCAGAGGGTCCGGCGCCGGAGAGTGCTCCGGCCGTATTGTGCCCCAAGGGGATCAGCTCTCTAACGAGCCGTAAGTAAAGAGGGGGTTTTAAAATGAGTGATATCCCTGTTTTCTTTCTGAGGAAGATAACCAAAATTTTACCTTGCAGTTCGGATCTCAACCCTTCTCAGCAGAGCTCATCTTCCGAGGATCTCCATCCAGAATGATGGAGAGCGAAGTGCCTCCCCCAGCTGTACCATCTTGCGAGGCTGGCGACCCCGAGGTGTCGTCTCGGCGGATTTCTCCAAATCCGGACTTTGAAAAAGGTCGTCGGATTAGTCCGGCACCTTTAGGTGCACGGTCGGAGGAGCTGCAGGATCTGCTCGGGCGAGCGTCTATCTCAGAAGAACACCGTGTGTTGATGAACACGGTGATTAGAAGGATTTCATCCGCGGAAAGTGGATTGTACGAGGCCGCCAGGAGTTTACTGACAGGTTTTGAGGTACGTGAAAAGATGTACCTTTTGACAGAGCCGCATATATAAAATGCGCCCTGTATAAATAGTAGCCCCTGAGACTCTGTGTGTTGTCAAAAATGACGGCGCACAGAGGATCATAATCCTAGGTATAATATGTCGCATTTCCTATGTAGGTGGCGAGGCGTTCGGTGGCTAGCCGGACTGATGAATCTGCCGAGCTAAAGCGGCAACTTGACGTAGCAGATGCCGACATCGCGCTTGTAAATGAGCGGCTAGATGAGGCACAAGGTATGTAATGTCTCCAAAGACATCTGATAAGAGGAGATTGATGCCCGTACCTTATAACATATGTGCTTAATGCAGATGGTGCCGCTGCCGTGGAGAACCTTCGGGCGGAACTTGCCCGAGCCAAGGAGCAAGCGAGGAAGAGTGATGCGGCTGCCGTTAACGCGGCTGAAGAGCTAAAAGCCGAACAGGCTGCTCACTGCTAGAGCAAGAAAGAAATGGCCGAGATGGCTGTAAAATTAAAGGATGCTGCCGACCGTTGTAAGCTTCGTGAAGAAGGGTGGCACAGAAGGACCTAGAAAAGGTCACTGTCGAGGCCAAGGACACTCGTTCTGCAATGAGAGCTATGAAGGAGGAGCTACGTCAGGCCGGAGATATCGCGGCTGGAAAGCCCTATATGCTGCGGATGAAGTTCGGGGATCCTAACTATGCTCCATTGGACCGGAAGTGGAGTGCGGCGAACACTTATCTGGATTTGGCGGCAAGTGCCGCGGACGCGACCGAACATTTTCGGGGTCTAAATGACCATAAATTGGAAGAACTATTTTGGTCGCAGTTCCATAATCCAGAGCGCCCACTTTCGGTGTCCGACTGTTTGGCCGCTTGGGCGGAGCTGAACAGGTTGTCCGGACTCGCTATGAGGTACGTCGCCAGTCGTCTGTGGCCAGAAGAGCCAGAGCCGAAGAGTTGTTTTAGCTTGGTGCAGCAGTTCCTTGGTTCGGTGCCACATGTTGATGCAATGAAGAGGTCAGCGTGCATAGAGGGTGCACAGATGGTTCTTGCCCGTGTCAAGACATACTGGGCGGATATGAAGGCCAGTGTTGTTGCATCCCGGGATTCGGACGAAAGCCGAGTACCTGCCAAGCACTACTTTGAGGAAGTTCTTTAGGGCGCTCGTTTAATAGAGACGCAATGCTCGAAGGATGTTGTGTTCGAATAACATGTGCTATTGTAAAACAATATTTTGATAGGATGTAAAAGCATTTTATACTTGTGCTTTCAAGAATTGTAATGCCTCCTGTGCGGCCGTTAATGTATATGTGTATATAACCTGAAAGATGGCAACTGTTGGCTTCAGCCCCCACGCATATAATGCGGGGGTGTTCGCGAAAGGCGCCTTTTCACACTTGATCCAACGTCTTGGTCCTATAAAGGAGGTGATAGCGCAGCGAACTAGGAAACCGGACTATAATGCTCTATAACTTTCACTTAGCCATAGGAGTTTGATAGTGGGGCTACTGAATAGCCCCTAGGGGCACCGCGCTCGCCCGAATTCGGGGCGCGTGTGTGCCTGACCGGGAAACGGCCCTTCATTAATGCGGAGGAATCCTAAAGATTCCGACAAGTCATCGAGTGGTTGACCAGTCTCTCGCTAGATCATGACAGTCAGTTTTCGGCTTTCTTTACTAAGGTGCTCGCCTGGCCGAACCGGGGCACAATCACAGTAGTTCTCCTGGTGCCACCTTAGCCGATAGAGCGGAACGTAAGGCAGCAAAACACAGGAGCCGGGCAAACCCAACATTTGACAAAAGACATGATTCGGAGCTGATGCATATAAGGCCAAACTCGCGACGCCGAACACTCCCTAAGGTATTTGGTCTTTATGAAGACGGGCCGAACAAAGGCCCTTGGTAAAAAAGCCCCTGGTGTCCAGGTACGCGCAAAATTCTGGCGTGGCCACATGCCAAGACGCCAGCCTCCTCCTCGGTTATAGCAAAAACCGGGGGATGTTATCAACAAGAGACAGTAAAAAAGGTTTACACAGGGTCTTAATCTGAAAAGAATCCTTGAAACGGGTCCCTGCTGCACGTCTGCGCTTGTGTCTCCGTTGTGCCGTATCCTGGACGGGTGTAGCACGGCGTTCGTCTGCAAAAGAGAGGAACTTAGTGGAAAATCAATCGTGCGAGAAATCTATGTTAAAATAAACAAAGCATAATACAAAAACATGGGTAGGATTGAGCTTTATTGTCGTGCGGAGCCCCTTGTACAGGGTTATGCGGCTATGAAGCCTTTGCATGTTTACACCGGATTCGTTGAGTCATGTCCGGGGTCTTTAACGACCTTTGTAGGTGCTCTAAGCAGTAAAGCTGGGTAAGTGTGCGGCTGTCGAGGTAGCTGCACCATCCTACGTGCTCGGGGAACACTTGATATTTCCCTTTAATGAGATGATGCCTCGTAGACCGGGCATTTTGAGTGTAAGGGATGCATAATGCGGTATTGCGTTAAAGCGGGCGAAAGCTTCGCGTCCCAGTAGCGCTTGATAGCGACTTATGAATGGGGCAATGTGGAAGGTTAGCA
>NC_041387.1:632140378-632144181 GCF_002162155.2 Triticum dicoccoides
GGCGAACATAACTCCTAACGAGAGGGAACCCATACAATGGGTATCTGGGCCTGGCGTGACCCCTTTAAAGGAAGTGTGGCCATGGTGGATTATTGCTGGGTCTAACCCCATTTTGCGGATTGTGTCCTGATATAGTAGGTTTAGGTCACTGCCGCCGTCCATTAGGACTTGTGTAAAGTAGAGTCCGTCAATTATCGGATCTAAGACCAAGGCAGCCCGGCCTGCGTTCCGGATACCTCTAGAGTAATCCTGATGGTCAAAGGTGATTGGTTGTAACAACCAGTGGCTGGATTCCACTGGGACATGCCGTATGGCGCGTGTCTCCATAGGCGCCAATATGCTTTTCCTTTAGTCACATGAAGTGAATTTACTGTTTTGACTTCTTGTGGGAACTTATTTTGTTCTCCGGTGTTCTGCTTATGGGATTCGCTGTCATCCTCGCTTGGTATGTCGAGCCCCTTGTGTTCGGCGTTGAGTTTGCCGGATTGCTTGAAGACCCAACAATCTCTGTGGGTATGGTTTGCCGGCCTCCCGGGGGTACTGTGGATTTGACATATTTTGTCCAAGATTTTGTTGAGGTTAGATAGCTCGTCACTGTCATCTTTGGGGGGCGGCTTTTTCCGATTTTGCCGAGAGCTTTTGAATCCGGCGTTGACTGCCGTGCTCTTCGGGCTGTTATCCTTGATCCGGCGCTGTTCCTTGTTATGACGCGGTTTCCCGTTTCCATCTCTGAGTTCGGATGTACTTGGGTCGCTGGTGCTGCTTCTTGCCAACCAGCTATCCTCTCCTGTGCAAAAGCGGGTCATGAGGCTTGTTAATGCGGCCATTGTTCTTGGCTTTTCTTGGCCGAGGTGTCTGGCGAGCCATTCGTCTTGGACGCTATGTTTGAAAGCTGCTAGGGCTTCGGTGTCCGGACATTCGACTATCTGATTCTTTTTAGTAAGAAATCTGTTCCAGAGTTTCTGGGCTGAGTCTCCGGGTTGTTGAGTTATATGACTTAGATCGTCTGCATCCGGAGGTCTGACATAGGTCCTTGAAAATTTGCCCGAAAAGCATCCTCGAGCTCTTCCCAACTTCCTATGGTGTTTTCGGGAAGGCTTTTAAGCCAATGCCGGGCTGGCCCTTTGAGCTTGAGGGGTAAGTATTTTATGGCATGGAGGTCATCTCCTCTAGCCATGTGTATGTGGAGGATATAATCCTCAATCCAGAGTCCATGGTCAGTTGTTCCGTCGTATGCCTCTATGTTTACGGGCTTGAATCCTGCTGGGAATTCATGGTCCAACACCTCATCGGTGAAACATTTGGATGTGCGGCGCCCCTGTATTTGGGTGTGCCGCGATGTTCGAATATTTGTTGCATTGCATTGCTTACTAAAGCTTGCTTTCTTGGATCGTAGATAGATCTGGTTGGGCCATATTTTTGATGCGAATCCTTGTGCGGATCATGTGCCGGATTGAGTGCGGCGCCCTTTTTCACTCGATGTCGGTCATGGGGTCGTCTATCCGACCTAGTGGATTCCTTGTGTTTTGACTGTGGGGGCTCTAAGGCCTCCTCATCAAATTCTAGTAGTAATTTTCGCTTCGGATAGCTCTTTGTGTGGTGACTGTCGCCGTACTTGTGTCTGGTGTTGAGTACTTTGCCCCATCTGATTCTGAGTGCATGTTCCGCTGTTTTGAGCTTCCGCTTCTGCTTTTTCAGGCTACGCGCAGTGGTGACGAGCCTTTGGTGGAGGTTCTTCTGCTCCAGCAACTTGTCCGGCGTGAGGTCGTCGGGACTATTATCTTCGCCGGGGACGGGTTGTTCGGTTTGTTTATCCAAGTTGCCCTGTTCGGACGGTTGCTCGACGGCATGTTCATCGTCCGTCGGTTCGCCCTGCTCTATGGCTGGGTCTCTGTCGAGGTGGGGTTTGGCGCGGTGCTTACGCCGCTGCTTTGATTGCTTTTCGAGGGAACGATCCCTTGTTGCGCCCTTTTGATCCTCGTCGTCATTTCTTTTAGGTGTGTCCACCATGCATACATCGGGTGATGAGGTGGTTGTCTAGTGCCCTACAGGCGCTGGTTCTTGTTCTTCTCCTTCATCGGCGTCCATACCGTCGATGTCTTCGGAGTCGAAGTCGAGCATGTCGGTTAAATCGTCGACAGTGGCTACAAAGTGGGTGGTGGGTGGGTTTCGAATTTCTTCGTCGTCCGCATTCCAACCTTGCTGACCATAGTCCGGCCAGGGTTCTCCTGACAAAGAGAGGGACTTTAGTGAATTCAGGATGTTGCCAAAGGGCGAGTGCTGAAAGACGTCCGCGGAGGTGAAGTCCATGATCGGAGCCCAATTGGGTTCGATCGGAAGGGGTGCAGAAGATTCGGAGTCCGGAAAGGAGTCCGGCACCTTGGAGTCACAGGCCTCACAAAGGACTAGGCTGGTATTCGACTCGATCGCCGTAGAGATTGCAGCTTCCGGGGCGGCGTCCAACCGTCCGTCCCCAACTGGCGCGGTCGGCTCCGAGCTAAGGGTCGGAGCGGACGCCTGAGCGGCGGTCTGGGCGCTGTCCAGCGGCAGAGCTAGATCATGCCCATTGTGACAGTGCGGCGTGCTCGGCCGTGGCTCGAATCCGCCGAAGATCAAGTCCCCGTGGATGTCAGCCGTGTAGTTCAAACTTCCAAATCTGACCTGATGGCCAGGGGTGCAGCTTTTGATCTGCTCCAGATGGCCAAGCGAATTGGCCCGCAGTGCGAAGCCGCCGAACACGAAGATCTGTCCGGGGAGAAAAGTCTCACCCTGGACCGCGTCGTGGTTGATGATCGAAGAAGCCATCGGGCCTAAAGGTGACGACACAGAGGAACTCTCAATGAAAGCACCAATGTTGGTGTCAAAACCGGCGGATCTTGGGTAGGAGGTCTCGAACTATGCGTCTAGGCGGATGGTAACAAGAGACAAGGGACACGATATTTTTACCCAGGTTCGGGCCCTCTCGATGGAGGTAAAACCCTACTCCTGCTTGATTAATATTGATGATATGGGTAGTACAAGAGTTGATCTACCACGAGATCAGAGAGGCTAAACCCTAGAAGCTAGCCTATGGTATGATTGTTGTTCGTCCTACGGACTAAAACTCTCCGGTTTATATAGACACCGCAGAGGGCTAGGGTTACACAGAGTCGGTTACAATGGGATGAGATCTACATATCGTATCGCCAAGCTTGCCTTCCACGCCAAGGAAAGTCCCATCCGGACACGGGACGAAGTCTTCAATCTTGTATCTTCATAGTCTGGGAGTCCGACCAAAGGTCATAGTCCGGCCATCCGAACACCCCCTAATCCAGGACTCCCTCACTACCCATCGCCGAGTACGCTTACAACTGCGCAAGACACTCTACCATCGGCAAATACCCATTTGAGGTCGTCTACGGTTTCAACCCTTTGTCGCCATTGGACATCCTTCCTCTACCGCTTCAAGAATGAGCAAACATGGACGCAAGTGCAAGAGCCGCCTACCTCAAGAAGATGCATGAAGAAACACGTTCCATGATCGAGCGCCAAGTACAACGACTCACCGCTAAGCTCAACATCAATAAGTCTCTGATGGTGTTCCAACCGGGTGATCAAGTATGGATACATCTCCGCAAAGACCGCTTCCCCAGGGAACACAAGTCCAAGCTACTCCCGAGAGCCGATGGACCATTCAACGTGCTCGCATGCTACAATGACAATGCCTACAAGGTCGACATCCCACATGACAAGTACAATGTTAACAACATCTTCAACGTCAAAGACTTGGCCAAGTACCATGGTGATGAAGAGCACGATCCATG
>NC_041387.1:632144422-632186184 GCF_002162155.2 Triticum dicoccoides
GGAGATGATGCAGAGCATCCCTCGACTACCTGCACCGACACTCCATCACCACCGCAAGCACCGAGAGGACCAATGACAAGAGCACATGCACGCGACATCGAGAACGAGGTCAATTCTATCCTCTTCGAGTTTTG
Organism: Triticum dicoccoides; assembly: GCF_002162155.2. NCBI lineage: Eukaryota > Viridiplantae > Streptophyta > Magnoliopsida > Poales > Poaceae > Triticum > Triticum dicoccoides. The sequence continues at coordinate 632,144,557 of NC_041387.1, forward strand.
TTCGGTTTCACATGAGAATTGGATCCTACCTCAAAGAGACTCGCTATGCATTCTTAGGCACCAAGAAGATGATCGTGAGAAGGAGAAGATGGAGACTCGAGCATCCACGGAGCAAGGGAGAGGAGAGGAGAACAAGAAGAATGAAGGAGAGAAGCTCCTGGACACCCCGGGTGCCCGGACGAAATGACTCTGGGTGTCCGGACACAAAGACTTGGGGAGGTCCGAACCACCTGGACACCCCGGGTGCCCGGCCATCTTGGCCTCGGGTGCCCGGTCTCTGCCTGGGCTGCGCCCAAGCCGGCCCCGGGTGCCCGGGCCCATGGCCGGGGTGCCCGACCCTCCTCTTGGGCCTCGCCCAGCTTGCCCCGGGAGCCCGGCCAACCGGCCCCGGGTGCCCGGCCCTTGCCCGCCAGCTGCTGGGCGCCACTCCGGTTCCCCGGGCTTGGGACCCCCGGGTGCCCGGCCACTCGCCAGCCAACCCCTGACCTGGCCGGGTGCCCGTCTCCTTCGCCACTGGGTGCCCGGTCCTGCCCGAGCGCAGGCCTCTGACCGGTCCGGGGGCCCGGCCGGTTCCTCCCCGGGTGCCCGGACCCTTCTTCCGTGGCCATGCATGTTTAGGACTTTTTGGTCTTTTGTACCTCTCTTTCTCCTAGTTTCGTCCCTAGCCTTTATATACTCATCTCCTAGCTCATTTGGAAGGTTAGCAAAGTATTAGGTAAAACATTGAGAGCTTTGCTCCTTGTATCCCCTCCTCTTGGAGATCAAGACCCCTCTTGGGAAGAATCCTTGTGGATTGCAAGACCTCCCAAGGGAGTAGATCATCATCAAGACCTCACCTCCTCTAGGAGTGGGAAGAACTTTACCTAGTGCTTGTTTCATTGGATTGATCTTGTAATCTTGTGGATCTCATGTATGCTACTCTAGTGGATGTGATATTTGAGTTTGTTTGAGTGATTTGTGCCTTGTGTTCTTGAGAGTTCTTCCTCTTTTCCCCGCCAAGTGTGAAAAGATTCCCTCTAGGGTTTCACCCTACAACACAAAGTCATGAAGAAAGACATGAAGGGTCCAGGAGTGTATGGCAAGCTGCGTGTAAGTTCTTTTCGTTCAAGAATTATTTAATGTTGAAACTCACATTAATTGACAAAAATCAACTTATAGGTTAAAAACAAAAACAACTTTTATACAAATTATGCCAAACACATTTTTACAAGTCAAGGCAAGTCATACTATTAGGACCAACATAACTTGCCTGTGAAACAACATAACTTGCCTATGGAAGAAACATATAGTATAAATCAGTAGTTCATTCTGTCAGTTTTTCCGGTCCAAAACAAGGCAACCTTCATAATGTACTACTTTCTTTTTTTCATACAAACATGGAAAATCCAAAGTGAAATCCAGGGGCAAGTTATACTATAAACATAGGCAACTACGTAGTTTTGATGAAAAAAATTGAAGGAAAACATTTCTTTCCACAGTACAGTTCACTATTGTGTTTTTAGCAGTTTTTTTCCGCTGCACTACTCTGACCTATACGGCCTTGATTATATGGTATTCATTCATTTTTCGCCATGTTTTTGGTTTTGATGAAAACAGCTCAAGAGTGAATTTTCAAGGTGTGCAAACGATAATTTGTTTGGAAGCTTGGACCATGTTTCAAAATTCGTTGCAGCTAGGTTGCCTGAAAGTTATGACAGCTACGTAAGTTCCAATAGCAAAAAAGTTCTTTATATGTTTTCTCACTGCATTTTGGACTTGTGATCCCAATGAGTTTACTATCTAACACACATTTTTGTTTATTTTGTTTTTGGTATGCAGAAGCAAAACAGGATAATAGGAATGGTTCATGAGATGAGTACTGAAATGTCACATGCTTTCGGGAAGCTAGTAGTGGGCATCGGGAAGCTTGACGAGGGGCAACCTGGCTCAAGCAAGAACGTAGACAATAACCCATAGGCAAGTGAACATTGCAGTTCTCGGAGGAAGCGAGCAACACCTAGAGTGATTGAACACAGCTCAAGTGTGGATGAGGAGTCATTCAAGTCAGACAAACAGAGCGAGGATGAGGACCACAACAAAGACAATGAATCAGAACCAGGCAGTGGTAACTCAGGGGATGACAGCGAAGATGACGGTTCAGATGATGATGATGACAACACCAGTCATGGAGGCAATGTCAGACACAATTCTGCGGAGGATGATGTTGATAAGGATATCGAGGAGTCACATGAATTAGCAAAAAACAATGACGACAGCGGCAAGGATCGCGACAACGTGCATGGAGGGAACGAAAGTGGCCCCCAAGTTGATGAGGAAGAGGTAAATAAGGACGATGCACGGGAAAGCGAGGCAGCTAAAGATGACGAGACAGAGAAAGGTGATGAAGATGACAACAACAAGGACCAAGTCGAGAAGGGAAGTGGCAAGAGAAACGATGATGGAAATGGAGATGACGAGGACCATGGTGGAGGAGGCAATACAGGAGGATGCAGTAGGACCAACAATTCTGATGGAGATGAAGGAGGAGGAAGCTCAAGCAGCAGCAGGGACGGCGACTCTGGATCAAATTTCTTTATCAAGCAGTATGACAGCAAACAACAAGAAGGAGAGGCTGCAGAAACATTTTCATGATAGATCTTGTCAAGATGGAGTTCAAGAAGCAGTGGGACCCATTTCAAAAGGAACTTGAACTGCCCAAAGTGTTTGATGGGCAGAAACCTCAGTCATATGCGAGCACATTGTTCGATCAGATGTTATTTCGTGAGGAGGAAAAAGAAACATCCATCAAATTCAATCCCGAGGAGTTATGCCCCCCCCAAAAGACAGAATGAACTCATGGAAGGAATTTATGGAATAAATCTACCACAAGCATTTTGTAAGGAAGATTTACCCCCAATTGTGCCAAGGAAGCAAAAGAGAATGTCATTCAATCTGAACCCAAACCCTGTTGCAGCTGCAGAAAGGATGGAACCCAAGGCACTGACACCATCACTCAAACATAGTGGCCCAACTGAAAAAGTTCAACATGCAACTATGTTAGCTAACAAGGCATGTCAAGCAAAATGTCAGGCAACTTACAGTGTTTAGAAGCCGGTTCAGCAAGCCTACAAACCTCGTCGTAATCTTGTTGACAAGATTGCCAAATCATCTCAGCCATTGACTTTGGCTGAGAATATCAAGGAAGCAAGTTCAATGGGGAAGTTGCCCACCACATGAGTTAAGTTGCTTGATGAGAACCGACACCTTGACAGCTTTCCAAACTCCGGTACCAAACAAGGAGGCCAATTGGAGGGGTTGCCTAGGTCTATTGTTAAGTTGCCTGCAAAGAGTCCTCAGGCTGCCACCTTGCAAAGGAATGATGGAAAACAACCAGTACCTTTCGAGAAGTTGCCCAACATTGTTACTCAGTTGTGTGCAAGGAGCCATCAACCTTCCACTTCATACATGACTGGTGGAATAAAAATAGTGCCAAAGGAGAAGTTGCCTAGCCCTGTTGCTGTTTTGGCTGCAAAGACCCCTCAGCTTGACAATTTATGTACGATGGCTAGGAAACAAACAGTGCCAATGCCAAACCAGAACTTGCTGAATACTATTGTTGACTTGCCTGCAAGGAACCACCAGCCTGCCATTTCAGCTATGGCCGATTAAAAAAAACAGTGGAAGAGGACAAGCTGCATAGCACTAAAGAGATGATTCCTGCAGTTACTGATGTAAGACATGTAGGAACAGTAGCAAAGTTGTTGAGGACTAATCTGAGTTTGCCTCCAACACACCTCCAAGGTGATGCAAAGAAGGAGAACCAGCCATCGGTACCACGCAAGCAGCAAACTGTTGATATAGCCAAAATAAATGAAATTATAGACAAGTGTGTTGCTCCAACAAATGCTCCCATTCACATACCACCACAGAGAATAATTGAAGAGCCAGCCAACGAACTCAAGAGTAGAAGGGTGTCCTAGATGTGCGATTACTACTGCCCAGCTCCAAGTTTTGTAGTGATTTTCGATGAGTTGGAACCTGTCCTTGAAGAAGGAGATAAGGACATCAACAATTTGCATGAAGCTCTTAACATGCAAACAGAGGATATTGCAATACCAAGCACAAGAGAAGTAATAAACCTTGACGATGATGTATGGGATGCAGAGGAACTAGAGGCAGCGTGTGCTGAAGCAGAGCAAAGGGGGAAAGAATCTACTAATCATGCTATGTTTAGTACACCAGAGAAAGTCATCAATGAAACATATGTGGGATCAGGTGGAAAGTTTTCTAGTAGTAGTAGTCCAGGGGAGGTAATTACCAACAAATTTGAGAGGAGGCTCATCAAGCCATCAACATCTTTGAGATAACCTTTCATGGTCATTGACAACAAAAATGAATTATATTGCAAAACCGAAGTCAACCGTTTATATGCATCTGTTATATTGCATGTAAGGTGCAGTGCAGAAGAATCACCCGATACAGATATCAGGTATTTACCGTCATCATTTTCATCTTTGGTTTTTTCAGGCAGCTACAATACTCATGTATAGGCAAGTTTACTTTTTCATGCTTTATATTTGTCCCGTGCAAATTTATTGTACAGCTCAAGATTCATCGAGTTTGATGGATACTTTGTAACTGAGAGGGAGCTCGCAGAGTCCATGAAGTGTGGTGGTTTCGTCATTTCACACGTTTTCCAAGTCGGGTTACAGTCTATAATTTACAACTTGCCAGCTGACTCAAAGAAGGTTATCATGACAGTTAAATTTTCGGTAAGAGATGCACCCTACAATGTCTTTTTTGCCCTTTGTTTCCTTTTTGATGGTGATTTGTACTACATCCAATGGAAATTTCATCATCCGTTCCATTTTTGTCTATCTCCTTTCTATAGATCAGGTTACAACAAATGATATGTAATACAAAAGAGATTTCTGCCAGGTTTAACAAGTCAAATCACTTGGACCGAAAAGACATGGTGAGTACACTAATTTCCTAGAAATTTGTCAAAACTTTGCATCTTTTTCTATTCAGACTACTTGCTTCAAATATAAGTTAACAAGCTGCGACTTTTTTTGCCCTGTAATTACCTAAACCACTAGTTGCCTCATCATTTGCAAGTACTTGCTTCAGGAAAAACTTTTGTAACATGAAACTTAGGTAAACCACAACTTGCCTTCTATGAAACATGTAGTTGCCTTAGTTATAACTGTAAGTTGCCTGCTACAATTTGGTTTGAATTACCTGAACCACTAGTTGCCTCATCAGTTACAAGTCCTTGCCTCATCATCTTGCAAGTTCTTGCCTCAAATCTAGGTGCCAAGTTGTTTATGTTCTTTTTGTAGAATGACAAGTCTAGGTCAATTTTTTAGAGAGCCACAAACTTAACCTTTTATTATTCGATGCACCTTCCATCAGGAAAAACTTTGTAACTTGAAACTAAGGAAAACCACAACTTGCCTGCTATGAAACATGTAGTTGCCTCCGTTATAACTGTAAGTTGCCTGCTTTTTTGGGTTTGAATTACATCCTCTGAATGACTAGTTGCCTCATCAATTACAATTACTTGCCTCATCATCCTGCTAGTTCTTGCCTAAAATCTAGTTGCCAAGTTTCTTATGCTCTTTTCATAGAATGACAAGTCTAGCTCAATTTTTTATAGGCCACTGACTTAACCTTTATTATTCAAAATGCCTTGCTTCAGGAAAAACTTTGTAGCATGAAACTTAGGAAAACCACAACTTGCCTGCTATGAAACATGTAGTTGCCTCAATTATAGCTAGTTATTCCCAATAATTGTCCCTTTTATTGGACCAAAAGTTGCCTCTCTTTTCGCAAGTTGTGGTTGTAACCGTATGTACCAAGTTGTATGACCACTAGTTTTTCCCAATTTATTTTTGCTCAACATATAGTTTAGAAACAATGCCTACATTCTTTTTGAAAAACCCAAGTTCCCTCCTTTTTTCCAGTGGTTACTACTAGCACTAGTTACTACTGTGTGTGGCACAAGATGTCCTGTTTTATCAAAACTACTTGCTTCAACCAAAATTTCCTAGTTGCTTTTTACAAAGAAAAGTGGTTGCCCTCTTTCTTTTCTGAGTACTTTCTTGTGAAATGGCCTCATATATTTTACCAGCATCTCATATTGTTTTTCTGGAAATGTTTTCGTCTCCAGATTATGTTTCCTATCTTAGAGAACATTGATCCAGAAAAACCAATAACGGGGAATCATTATTGGGTGTTCAATCTGAACATAAGAGACAAGAGGTTCGAAGTCCTTGATTCTTGGAGGACACTAGATAATCCTGTCTTGGACAAGAATGCTAGGGTGATAGCAGCAACTGTTCGTACTTTATGGGAGCTTCATTATGGCCACTCACGTGTTGTGCTGGATAAGTATCCCCTAGTCAACATCGATGTCTGTAACACCCCAAAAATTTAACCAGGTTTTAGTTATTAAAATTTTGCCAAGAGTTTAAAATTTTTGCCTGCAAGAATATTTCTGTTGATTTCAAAACCTTTCTTTTAATATTAAGGATTTATTTTTCCCAAGTGGATCCTTCCAAACTTATTGAACTTCTATGCCATCTCATTAAAACAATTTCTTAATCAGTAGATTTATTTATTAAATTATTTCACCCTGAGCTATTTTTCTTTAAAATGACTTGTTTTAAGTTTGGAGCTCTTTTTGTACTACAACCATTTGATAAACTTAACTAAAAATTCCACCAAAATTTGGAGATGTCATGTGATGGATCTAAGTCACTTTTATGCAATAATATAGTTCATTCATTGCATATTTTGAGTGCTACACATGTTTTTCTTCTCTGGTCCAGTAGGCATTTTTGCACTGCAACCCTTTTAAATATTTGTTTCTAGCTTCCACCAAAATTATGGGATGTCAGTAGCAGCATATGATTCCATTATATGCAAAGATCCAAGGATGTTCTTTGAAATTTTTGAGTGAATCAACCTCATCTCCATTCTGGTCCAACATGATGGTTTGTACAACAACCATATTATTGCTTGCTCTTTGGCCCTTGATTCTTTCTCCTACTTGTAGTCCTCCATGCTAAACCCCTAAGTCCAGGAGCATGCAGCCATTGGCATACTTTTGGTTCATGAAATAATGCCATTCACATCCTGTCCAGATTTGAAGTTCTGCAAAACTTGCACTAGCAAGTTTGTGCTTTTCACCAACTAACCTCACCACCCTCTTGTGCATCCAAGGAGACACTGATCTGGAAGATTTGGCCCCTCCAAGAATAGCCTAGGTGCCTTTGGCATTTTGTCAAACACCTGGAGTGCATGGACTGATTTGGCATGATCTCAAGTCTACAATATGAACTTGGCCACCTGACCAAACCACCTTGTCCCTGGAGTTTCCCTCTATCTCTAACCTAGTTCTGTTGCTTGCCAACCTCACCTGTGACCTGTAGCACGCCACGGCATTGCGTCGAACACCTTCCATGCGTGCACTGGACACGCCCAGAGCGCGCGTATTGCACGCTCGTGCGCCCGAGCCGCCGCGTCACGCCCCGCACTCACCCCGGCCCATGACCGACCGCAGCCGGCACGCCGTGTCCCCTTACGCGCGGCATGCTGCCCCTCACCGCAACGCGCCAAGCAGACCCTCGCCGCGTCCCCGGCAAGCCAAGGACTAGCCGCCACGGCCGCCCGACGGCCCTGCTCAGGCCAGCACCGCCCAAGCCACCCCGGCTCACCACCTGCCCCCTGGAGCCTCGCAAGCTTATCCGCAGCTTCTTCTCCTAGCGCGCGTCACCGCCATGTCGCCATTGTTACAGAAAGACGGTTCACCGTCGTCCTTATCGCCGGCCACCTCGAACCGACCTCCACCGCCTATATAAGGGCCTCGGAGCTCAAACTAGTCCTCGAGCAACCTCCAGTGATCCTCCTAGTGCTGCCACGGCCAGCAGTCGAGGAGGGGAAGGCCGTCTTCCCCGAGTCCGGCCAGTTCGGTCGCCGGCAAACCCTGGTCGATTCTGTCGCCACCAGAGCCTCTCCGCCTCGACTCTCTCCGCCAAGAACTCCCCCTTCCACTCGCGAGTGCAACCCCTCGATCAATTTGGGTTAGAGACCACCGCAGCCCAAAAATCACTTTGTCCCCCGAAGCCCCCTCCGCCGCGGAGCTCACCGCCGGCGACCCTACGACCACCGGAAGGACCGCCTAGGAGTGGCAGATCCATCCCTGCACTCGGATGCCCGCGAGGAGCCGCCTAACACCGGCGAAGATCGCCGGAGCCCTCGCCTCTGTTCGGCCAGAGGAAGAGGAGGGAGTGCGACTGGTCAAACCTGACCAGTGCGCCAGGCGGGCCCACTGTCAGTGACCCACGCGCGTCCACGCTGGAGTAAGTGGAGGCGTATAGTCGGAATACGTCTTCGACGTGTACGTTTTTTCGAATCGTTTTCTTTTAATTCTATCTTATTTTTTTATATAAAAACAGATTTTGACCAAATGTTTGACTGGCTATATCTTTTAAAATATAACTCCAAATGAATTGATTCTTTTTCCTACATCTCTCAAATTTAACTTAGTTTATTTTAAGATTTATTTGAAAATTTTTCAAACAACTTTTTGTGCTGTTTTTGAATTTGTGTGTTAATTCAAACTTGTTTAAAATAGGACTTTGGAGAGAAAGAAGAAAACTTTCAAAAGTTTTGGAGTGCACCCTGCCCTTCCACACATTGAAGGCAAGCATTCTGAACTCTGGCATGATATTTTTGAGTGTTCATTGACACACTTATCACACTACCTCCTTTGTTGGAGAAATTGTTATTTCATGTGAAATGATCATGAGCATAGATGCATATTTGGGATTTCCATGCTGTTGGAAATGATCACACTTGTGATGATAATCATCCTCATGTGCCTTGCATGCATACCGGTAGGAACCCGGGAAAACCTCTGCCTTGGGTAGGCATGAGTTTGTCGCCGGCCTCCGTCGGGACGGTTATGTCGGTATGGCATGGTAAGGTAATATGAGCGGTGACTCTGTTGGTTGAAATATAATCGTTATGCTAATCATGCAGGGAATACTTAAACCTCCTGAGTCGACCATAGATCGAGTTTTGTTCCAGTAACCCCCATACTTGTTTCGTACTACCACTCGTCTCTACATCAAGTAGAGTACGGTTCAATAAGTTGTCAACCTCTTCCTAGCACACACCGTACAGAGAGGCCAGGGTGGAAGATACCGGTTGTAGCTGGTAGGCAGGCCACCTGGTCCGGGGGCATGGGTGTTTCCGGTTGAGACCGAGAGGGGAGGCCACCCCTTAGAGCGTGCAATATAAATTTGATCCCATGCTACGCGAGGTTGTAGCCTCCCCACTTAGAGTTGGCTTCACAGGTGTCGTGGGTGATTCCAGACACGTGTGAGTTAAGCTGGTGTGTGCAAGTTAGGTGTGTTTTCAACAAAAAGACCATAGACGGAATTAGTCTCGATGGACTAAAGAAATCCGTTACTCATGGGTAAAGAGTACACCCTCTGCAGAGATTAAATCTATTCGAGTAGTCGTGTCCGTGGTTAAGGACTACAGTCTGGGATGGGTCAAGTGTCGGTCTTAATGTCGGTCTTCGGAGGTGAAATTGTTAAACCAGAACTGGAATTACTACTTGTGACTTGTGATAATTATGATTATTATTATTGTGTGGACTAACCCGTGATTTTATTGTCATCATCAAATATCTCTGGGATGGTTCTACCTCCGGGATATTCACTATGATTATTTCTTTTAAAGCCCTTTATGTGGTGTCGCTCAGATGCCCGACTGTGGCATTTCTTTTAAAGTCATTTATGTGGTGTCACTTAGACGCCCGACTGTGGCATTTCTTTTAAAGCCCTTTATGTGGTGTCGCTTAGACGCCCGACTGTGGCATTTCTTTTAAAGCCCTTTATGTGGTGTCGCTCAGACGCCCGACTGTGGCATGCTTGTTATTTATTTCATAATATTTTTTTATACTTCTGTGATATTGCATATTCATATATAACATGCTTACACGGAACAGAGTTTTATTTATCATTTGTGGCTGACGTCATGAGTATAAGATATTTTCAGCACATCGTTATTATATTATACCCATGATCATAATGTTTGCGAGTACATTCAAAGTACTCACTGGCTTGTCCCTGGCTATTGTCTTGGCCAGATTTCTTGCACGGAGAGGAGCGACGTGATGACAGCCCTGGAACATAAGCAACGGTGATAGCAGCCTCGCGAAGATAGGAGTTAACCTGGTCAGCTGTTCCCATGGGAAATGGAGTCTCATAGACACTGATGATTCACAAACCGCTTCTGCCATCAACCATTAGAAACCATTTGTTGTACTCTCAGACCAGAATGGTCTTGTACTTCATATTTTATGTTTTGCTTGGAATTTCTGTATCAAGTTGGTGCCTCATCAGCTAACAGTTATCCTGGGGCTGATGAGCACAAGGGCCATTTTCTGGGAATTAGTACCCGGAGAACCGGTCCCCACAGACTTGGTATCAAAGCCAAGCTGACCATTGGCTAATCCTATCCCAGCCAGGTCGATAAACTTAGGCAAACCAACCCACCAGACCTTAACAAAACCCCAGCCAAGCTTCTCATGCAAGATAGCCACACAGTGACCCCGACACTTTTGGCAGTCGGTGCCCAACCTATCAACCTAGCCTGTCGATCACGCGCTAGTGTCCAGCACCCAAGATGTCTCCTTCACAAGCGTGCGAAGGAAGACTCCGTTCCCTTTTTCTATAAAAAGGGCACGCTAGCCTCAAACCAGCACGACACAGCTTCAACCCCAAGCCGGGCCATAATGCCAGGCCCTGTCATGCACAACGAGACTACAACAACCAACCTTGGGAGGTTTTGTGACTATACTCGCAAACCTCACCCGTCGTGCCTATGCGTTAGAAGAGCCTCCAGAATATGTTGTGTACCAAGGGTCCATGAGTGGTGAAAGCCGTCAATTTTGGGCCACTGTGCACATCTACGGTAGGGGTCTATCTCCTGAACGCCCCTACAGGTTCACCAAAAAAACAACTTCCTTCGAGCCACAAGCCATCCAGCTAGCTGCTCGAGAGGCTATAGTTCAACTTCGGCACTTGTCGCCCAGGGTTAACTGTCGCTCGTTCTACTACTACCCCAGGCGTGAAGGGTATGGTAGACCACCCCAAGTTGCCAACAGAGATCACGAGACAGATCCCGCATTGTTGCACCTAGTGTGCTATGTAAGTGCACTAGAGACATTGATCGATCAAATCACTATTGATCTGATCGCAGCTCGAGGAGAGCTGGTTCGTCGAGCCCCAGCAAGAAGAGAAGACGACCCCGATGCCGACAACCCAGTCGTGCTGTTCGGACACCCGATCGAGACCCTGAGGTCAGCCCCAGCCATCATCCAAGATACTGTGATGACCCCAGAAGTGCTTCGACGCCTTTTGGGAACACACTCCAACGGGGTTGTGGCCAACAATCCCCGCGATGGTCATCTTCGCTACCCCGACCCCGCAGTTCCTCCGCCATCTCCGACTAATCCCAGCAGTGAGACGCGTGGAGAAGCCTCGTCATCCACCAGGCACGCCTGTTTAGACGTAAACGAGGTAGACTAAGCTGTACGAGTAGTGCCGAGTCTTAGTGTATCCCCGTTTTGTAATCATGTAATCTTGTGTATTAACGCAGCCTGTCGTTGTGCCTCTGTTTAATTGGTAGCCTTGCATATTTTTGTCAGCGCATAGTTGCACATTTTTCGGGCACAGCTACCAAAACCAACCCCGACGACAACCACAGTAACACGTCTCTTTATGAGATATGTGTACCTCTGACACTGACCCGACCTTTGGAGTTAAGCTAGCAGATTTATTACCTTTCACCACGGTAAAAAATGACCCAGCTCCATTGCTATAAGAAGGCCACCTTGTGATCTTACCCAGCACCCCACACCTTGTGCACCACCCTCACACCCTTTTCCTGTCATGCCGAGCCTAGTATTCATCTGAGAACCCCAGATGCAACCCCAGGTAGCTTCGTCAAAATATTGTGGGACTTTACCCGCAGTACTATGGGTTCTACCCAGCCACCCCAGTACGAGCTGTTCAAATCGAGGATCACTTTTTCCACCTCGGAATATTGGGCAGCAGTACACATCCCTCCCGTAGACTCCAATCAAGATCCAACGGAAGTTTCCTTCGTGGGGAAATCTATGCCGACCCCACACTTGGCCATAGAAGCTGCTGCGAACGAAGCGATTGCTCGTCTTTGATCCGCAGTACCCTATGCCCGCGAACGAGGACATTACTACTTTCCGAGCCGTGCAGCACCCCGGGGAGTAACGACTTTTCCCGGTGGACGGATTGAGAGAGACCCAGTACTAGCCAACCTTATCCAGTACATCATCGCTCAAGAGCATCTGAGCCAGCGAGTAATGGATTATCTCCAGAGTCTCACTGATCTGGACCCTCAGATTGCCATCGGCAGACCACTGAGGCCCGACCCGGAGAGACGCATACATCGACTGGTCAATCCACTTCCTCCGATAGAAGAGGAGTGTATCCCTTTACCAGAGACATTTTATCGGGACCCCGTCCAGTTACCATCTTCATTTTAGACGTCACTGCTGTGTTTGTTATTTCGGCATTTATTATTATGTTGTAACTTGTGCATGGTACCTCGAATGTGTGCGGCGAGTCGATTATTTAGTTTCTACCAGTATGAGTAGTTTTCTTCGTGATTAACTTGTGTAACCGCGAAAAATCCTAGATTGAGATTTCTTTTCCCTGAGTTGCTGCAACAGTAATCCCCTCACTACATGGATTATTTTTATTCACGCAGCACCACGGCAGCAGACTCACAACCGCTCGAACACGTATGGAGTATTTATTTTCCACAACGGCTCTCAGCAAATCTCGAGGATGAGATTTTTTTTCTTAAGGGGGGTAGTAATTGTAACACCCCAAAAATTTAACCAGGTTTTAGTTATTAAAATTTTGCCAAGAGTTTAAATTTTTTGCCTACAAGAATATTTCTGTTGATTTCAAAACCTTTCTTTTGATATTAAGGATTTGTTTTTCCCAAGTGGATCCTTCCAAACTTATTGAACTTCTATGCCATCTCATTAGAACAATTTCTTAATCAGTATATTTATTTATTAAATTATTTCACCTTGAGCTATTTTTCTTTAAAATGACTTGTTTTAAGTTTGGAGCTCTTTTTGTACTACAACCATTTGATAAACTTAACTAAAAATTCAACCAAAATTTGGAGATTCATGTGATGCCTCTAAGTCACTTTTATGCAATAATATAGTTCATTCATTGCATATTTTGAGTGCTACACATGTTTTTCTTCTCTGGTCCAGTAGGCATTTTTGCACTGCAACCCTTTTAAATATTTGTTTCTAGCTTCCACCAAAATTATGGGATGTCAGTAGCAGCATATGATTCCATTATATGCAAGGATCCTAGGATGTTCTTTGAAATTTTTGAGTGAATCAACATCATCTCCATTCTGGTCTAACATGATGGTTTGTACATCAACCATATTATTGCTTGCTCTTTGGCCCTTGATTCTTTCTCCTACTTGTAGTCCTCCATGCTAAACCACTAAGTCCAGGAGCATGCAACCATTGGCATACTTTTGGTTCATGAAATAATGCCATTCACATCCTGTCCAGATTTGAAGTTCTGCAAAACCTGCACTAGCAAGTTTGCGCTTTTCACCAACTAACCTCACCACCCTCTTGTGCATCCAAGGAGACACTGATCTGGAAGATTTGGCCCCTCCAAGAATAGCCTAGGTGCCTTTGGCATTTTGTCAAACACCTGGAGTGCATGGACTGATTTGGCATGATCTCAAGTCTACATTATGAACTTGGCCACCTGACCAAACCACCTTGTCCCTGGAGTTTCCCTCTATCTCTAACCAAGTTCTGTTGCTTGCCAACCTCACCTGTGACCTGTAGCACGCCACGGCATTGCGTCGAACACCTTCCGTGCATGCACTGGACGCGCACAGAGCGCGCGTATTGCACGCGCGTGCGCTCGAGACGCCGCGTCACGCCCCGCACTCACCCCAGCCCGTGACCGACCGCTGCCGGCACGCCGTGTCCCCTTGCGCGCGGCATGCTCCCCCTCACCGCAACGCGCCAAGCAGACCCTCGCCGCGTCCTCGGCAAGCCAAGGACTAGCCGCCACGGCCGTCCGACAGCCCTGCTCAGGCCAGCGCCGCCCAAGCCACCCCGGCTCGCCACCTGCCCCTTGGAGCCTCGCAAGCTTATCCGCAGCTTCGTCTCCTAGCGCGCGTCACCACCACGTCGCCATTGCTACAGAAAGACGGTTCGCCGTCGTCCTTATCGCCGGCCACCTCGAACCGACCTCCACTACCTATATAAGGGCCCTGGAGCTCAAACTAGTCCTCGAGCAACCTCCAGTGATCCTCCTAGTGCTGCCACGGCCAGCAGTCGAGGAGGGGAAGGCCGTCTTCCCCGAGTCCGGCCAGTTCGGTCGCCGCCAAACCCCGGTCTATTCCGTCGCCACCAGAGCCTCTCCGCCTCGACTCTCTCCGCCAAGAACTCCCCCTTCCACTCGCGAGTGCAACCCCTCGATCAATTTGGGTCGGAGACCACCGCAGCCCAGAAATCACTTTGTCCCCCGAAGCCCCCTCCGCCGCGGAGCTCACCGCCGGCGACTCCCTCCACCTCCGGCGACCCTATGACCACCGGAAGGACCGCCTAGGAGTGGCAGATCCATCCCTGCACTCGGATGCCCGCGAGGAGCCGCCTAACACCGGCGAAGATCGCCGGAGCCCCCGCCTCTGTTCGGCCAGAGGAAGAGGAGGGAGTGAGACTGGTCAAACCTGACCAGTGGGCCAGGCGGGCCCACTGTCAGTGACCCACGCGCGTCCACGCTGGAGTAAGTGGACGCGTATAGTCGGAATACGTCTTTGACGTGTACGTTTTTTTCGAATCGTTTTCTTTCAATTCTGTCTTATTTTTTTTATATAAAAACAGATTTTGACCAAATGTTTGACTGGCTATATCTTTTAAAATATAACTCCAAATGAATTGATTCTTTTTCCTACCTCTCTCAAATTTAACCTAGTTTATTTTAAGATTTATTTGAAAAAATTTCAAACAAATTTTTGTGCTGTTTTTGAATTTGTGTGTTAATTCAAACTTGTTTAAAATAGGACTTTGGAGAGAAAGAAGAAAACTTTCGAAAGTTTTGGAGTGCACCCTGCCCTTCCACACATTGAAGGCAAGCATTCTGAACTCTGGCATGATATTTTTGAGTGTTCATTGACACACTTATCATACTACCTCCTTTGTTGGAGAAATTGTTATTTCATGTGAAATGATCATGAGCATAGATGCATATTTGGGATTTCCATGCTGTTGGAAATGATCACACTTGTGATGATAATCATCCTCATGTGCCTTGCATGCATACCGGCAGGAACCCGGGAAAACCTCTGCCTTGGGTAGGCATGAGTTTGTCGCCGGTCTCCGTCGGGACGATTATGTCTGGTATGGCATGGTAAGGTAATATGAGCGGTGACTCTGTTGGTTGAAATATAATCGTTATGCTAATCATGCAGGGAATACTTAAACCTCCTGAGTCGACCATAGATCAAGTTTTGTTCCAGTAACCCCCATACTTGTTTCGTACTACCACTCGTCTCTACATCAAGTAGAGTACGGTTCAGTAAGTTGTCAACCTCTTCCTAGCACACACTGTACAGAGAGGCCAGGGTGGAAGATACCTGTTGTAGCTGGTAGGTAGGCCACCTGGTCCGGGGGCATGGGTGTGTCCGGTTGAGACCGAGAGGGGAGGCCACCCCTTAGAGCGCGCAATATAAATTTGATCCCATGCTACGCGAGGTTGTAGCCTCCCCACTTAGAGTTGGCTTGACAGGTGTCGTGGGTGATTCCAGACACATGTGAGTTAAGCTGGTGTGTGCAAGTTAGGTGTGTTTTCAACAAAAAGACCGTAGACGGAATTAGTCTCGATGGACTAAAGAAATCCGTTACTCGTGGGTAAAGAGTACACCCTCTGCAGAGATTAAATCTATTCGAATAGCCGTGTCCATGTTAAGGACTACAGTCTGGGATGGGTCAAGTGTCAGTCTTAATGTCGGTCTTCGGAGGTGAAACTGTTAAACCAGAACTAGAATTACTACTTGTGACTTGTGATAATTATGATTATTATTATTGTGTGGACTAACCCGTGATTTTATTGTCATCATCGAATATCTCTGGGATGGTTCTACCTCCGGGATATTCACTATGATTATTTCTTTTAAAGCCCTTTATGTGGTGTCGCTTAGACGCCCGACTGTGGCATTTCTTTTTAAGCCCTTTATGTGGTGTCGCTCAGATGCCCGACTGTGGCATTTCTTTTAAAGTCCTTTATGTGGTGTCGCTTAGACGCCTGACTGTGGCATTTCTTTTAAAGCCCTTTATGTGGTGTCGCTTAGGCGCCCGACTGTGGCATTTCTTTTAAAGCCCTTTATGTGGTGTCGCTTAGACGCCCGACTGTGGCATTTCTTTTAAAGCCCTTTATGTGGTGTCGCTCAGACGCCCGACTGTGGCATGCTTGTTATTTATTTCATAATATTTTTTTATACTTCTATGATATTGCATATTCATATATAACATGCTTACACACAACAGAGTTTTATTTATCTTTTGTGGCTGACGTCATGAGTATAAGATATTTTCAACACATCGTTATTATATTATACCCGTGATCATAATGTTTGCGAGTACATTCAAAGTACTCACTGGCTTGTCCCTGGCTATTGTCTTGGCCAGATTTCTTGCACGGAGAGGAGCGACGTGATGACAGCCCCGGAACCTAAGCAACGGTGATAGCAGCCTCGCGAAGATAGGAGTTAACCTGGTCAGCTGTTCCCGTCGGAAATGGAGTCTCATAGACACTGATGATTCACAAACCGCTTCTGCCATCAACCATTAGAAACCATTTGTTGTACTCTCAGACCAGAATGGTCTTGTACTTCATATTTTATGTTTTGCTTGGAATTTCTGTATCAAGTTGGTGCCTCATCAGCTAACAGTTATCCTGGGGCTGATGAGCACAAGGGCCATTTTCTGGGAATTAGTACCCGGAGAACCGGTCCCCACAATGTCCCGAGGTAGAACAATGAGTAAGCAACTTTTCCCAATATCAAGTATTTGAAAATCAGTTTTTACTTATGTGCATTTTCTTAAACAAGCTTTTCTTTTTTTCTGTGTGTTACAAACAACACTGACTATGGCATTTACAGGCTGAGAAACACCAACAAATGGGTTGCAAGGGCTGTTCCAAAATACGAACCAAGTGATATTCCAAATATCAGGAAGCAGTTGACGAGCATCTGGGTCTCAGATATTCACAACAAAGCTCCTTGGCAGGAACTACCGTAGATATGTTCACCACACCTTCCTTTTTTTGCATTCATTCAATTAATTTTGCTATTTTGAATAGCAAGTACCTAGTGGAACATAGTTCATGAAATTGGCCAAAGTTGGAAGGCAAGAAATAGTTTGAAACTAGAATCAAGGACTTTAACAAGAGCAGACAAGTAGTTATACAAATGCTGGCAAATAGTGCCACCGTTTTGCGCAAATGTACCCAACTACTACTTGCTTAAGCAAGGGAAAGAAACCTATATATGGTCGCCGCAAGGACAATAAAAAATCCACACCAAGTATCAAGTACACCACAAATCAGTTCTTTGTTGCCCAATTTCTCTATACAGTTTCATGAGCTTTTCTCATTGAACAATGACAGAAATTTTTTAGATTGTTTTTCACTCCATCCTCATTTGGCGCCCATTTTTTCGCTTCCTTCTTTGGCCTTCACACCAACCTTGCCTCACAGCTCGCTGCATTGTGGTCAAAAGAACCACTAAAACTACATTTGTTCTTCCTTTTGGGGTGTAGTTCCAGTGCTAATTCAATCCATTTAGACTTCGCTCTCCCTTTCGTGTTGGACTTCGGTGGTTCCCTTGGAATAGGTGGAGTAGGTGCAGAACCACCAGGGGTGTGAGGCTGCAGTGGAACAGGAGCACATGAGCCTACAGCACCCTCTGGCGGCAGCGGAGGAGGAGCACTAGTAGTTGTTTGCACATTCCCACTATGAGCTGGAGCAGGTGCACGCGCCGAAAACGATGGTGGCTGAGGAGGAGGAGGAGCAGTTGTTGTTTCAGGCTGAGAGCGTCTGGCACGCATAGCCACGGAAGGTTTCTTTTTCTTGGTCAATTTTAGGCATGCAAGCTCTGTCCGAGCTGCACGCATGTGCTTCTTTAGAACTTTTGCAGCAGCGTCAGATGCACATGCAACTTTGGCCAAGCTTGCAAAATCCATTTGCAGGTTTGTATGTCGCATTTGCCTCTTTGACAAAGCGGACATTTCATCTCCTTGTTCTTGGACAGTGGGGGCGCATCAGGAACTGCTAGGGGAGTTCACCTCCGAAGAATGTATTGCACTGGTATTTCATCCACTCCAAGGTGGGTAAATACCTTCAAGATATGGTAGCAGAGGATACCATCTCTGTCCATCTTGCAGCACTCACAAGTGTAGTTGCCTGCATCACTTTCAACCGACACAAAGTAGTTCCTGTCCCCATATTTAGCAACCCATTCCTGATTAGGTTCAAGCTCATATAAATGTGCACCCCGAGGGCATACATTGTACCTACCAATCATTTCGAACTCATCACGAAACTTCCTGTACAAGTCTCTAGTGTATGCTTTGTACGCCTGCTTCTCAAAATGGGAAAAGGTGACCACAAATCAGTTTGCAAGTGCTCTGTCCTATAATCTTGCACACCCTCCCGGACAAGCACATGTATTTGAATTTTCTCATACTGCTTCACAAAGTTTAGGATAGAGCCATGTGGGTTCACATATCGCTTGAGGACGGCATTGAACCCCTTGCTTCTTTGTGTCGATTGTAGGAATGGGAAGAACCGATGTTTGAAGTAGCATGACACCCATGTTGCACGGTACTTGTAGAGTTTGTCAAAGTGTGTGCCAATAGCAGCATGATATTTCATCATTAGAGCAGCCCAATTTGCCTCAAATTCTTCCGGTGAGAAGCTAAAGTCTATAGATTTGTTGAAATCCTTTGACAATTCAGGGTTCCTACCCAACATTGACCCAAGCTTCTCTTGAGCTTTTTTCATGATGTGCCAACGACATCGCCGATGCACACTTGTAGGGAAAATGTTCTTAATTGATTCAGCCATTGCAATATCTTGGTCAGTTATGATGTTGTCAGGTGCTTGACCATTCATTGCTTCAAGAAATGCCCCAAACAACCAATCGAAGCTTGTTTCCAACTCTTGCCTAACAAACCCACAACCTAACATGATCGACTGTCCATGGCGATTGATACCAATGAATGGTGCAAATGGCATGTTATACATGTTTGTCATGTATGTTGTGTCAAAAGAGACACAATCATGATAAGCCTCAGCATACGCCCTACGTGCTGCTCCATCAACCCAGAACATATTGACAACCCTATCCTCCTCATCATATTTGACCTTGTAGAAAAAATCAGGGTCATTTTGCTGGTGATCCTTGAAGTAGGCAATTTTCTCAATCATATCTCCCTCCCTTGTTTCAAACTTATTCCAGACTGATTTGTCATTTGATACCGCTTTAGTTGTGTAAGGCACAATTAGCTCCGAACCATAAAATTCATACATGATGTTCATCATACGACCTGCAAGAAAAGGCAGCCACAAAAAAATCAGGCTTCAATGCACAAGTTGCTCAAGGTTGCCTATCTAGTAGAACCACAAGTTGCTCAAGTTGCATACACAACTTGCTTGACCTACAACTGTCAGGTTGCCTACCTAGTAGAACCACAAGTTGCTCAAGTTGCATACACAATGTGCTTGACCTACAATTGTCAGGTTGCCCTATATACTAGAACCACAAGTTGCTCAAGTTGCATACACAACTCGCTTGACCTACAACTGTCAGGTTGCCTATCTAGTAGAACCACAAAGTTGCTCAAGTTGCATACACAACTTGCTTGACCTACAACTATCAGGTTGTCTGCATTTTTTGGTTTCCAACTAGTTGCTGCAGTTGTGCTTTGATAACCCACAAGTATAGGGGATCAATTGTAGCCTCTTTCGATAAGTAAGAGTGTCGAACCCAACGAGGAGCTAAAGGTAGAACGAATATTCCCTCAAGTTCTATCGACCACCGATACAACTCTACGCACGCTTAACGTTCGCTTTACCTAAAACAAGTATGAAACTAGAAGGACTTTGTAGGTGTTGTTGGATAGGTTTGCAAGAATATAAAGAGCACGTAAATAAAAACTAGGGGCTGTTTAGATAAAGATGCAATAAAGTTAGTATAGCAAGTGTGGAAAAGTGGTGGTAGGAGTTGCGAAATTGTCCCTAAGCAATTGACTACTTTACTAGACCTATAGCAAGTTTTATGTGGGAGAGGCCACTGCTAGCATGCCATCCCTGACTTGGAATTCTATGCACTTATGATTGGAACTATTAGCAAGCATCCGCAACTAATAACGTTCATTAAGGTAAAACCCAACCATATCATTAAGATACATTGGTCCCCCTTCAATCCCGTATGCATCAATTTCTATGTTAGGTTGAAACGTCTGTCACTCTTGCCCTCCAATACATAGTTCTATCAACATACAACTAACCCTATGGTGTGATCCACACGCGCGCTCATATGATGGGCACCAAAGGACAACAACATAACCACAAGCAAAGTAAACCAATCATAGCAATTCACCAATTACCGATAGGACAACAAAAATCTACTGAGACATCATAGGATGGCAACACATCATTGGATAATAATATGAAGCATAAAGCACCCTGTTCAAGTAGAGGGTACAACGGGTTGCGGGAGAGTGGACCGCTGTAGATAGATGGGGGAAGGTGATGGAGATGTTGGTGAAGATGACAGAGGTGTTGGTGTAGATCACGGTGATGATGATGGCCCCGGCGGAGTTCCGGCGCCACCGGGAGAGAGGGGGAGAGAGCCCCCCTTCTTGTTCTTCTTCTTCTTCCTTGACCTTCTCCCTAGATGGGAGAAGGGTTTACCCTCTGGTCCATGGTCTCCATGGCGTGGGAGGGCGAGAGCCCCTCCGAGATGGGATATGTCTCTCTGTCTCTCTCTGTTTCTGCGCTCCTGATTCTGCCCTTTCATCGGAGATCTGTAACTCCTATTGGATTGAAACTTTGAACACGATTTTCTCCGGATATTAGCTTTCTTGCGGCGAAAGAAGGGCAACAACCGCCTTACGGGGTGTCCATGAGGGTCAGGGGCACGCCCCCCACCTCATGGGCCCCTCGAGCATCGTCTCGCGTTGATTCCACTTCTCAAAATTCAGATATATTCCAAAAAAATCTCCAGCCGTTTTTATCCTGTTTGGACTCCGTTTGATATGGATTTTCTGTGAAACAAAAAACATGCAATAAACAGGAACTGGCACTGGGCACTGGATCAATATGTTAGTCCCAAAAATAGTATAAAAAGTTGCCAAAAATATGTAAGAATTGTAGAATATTGGCATGGAACAATAAAAAATTATAAATACGACTGAGACGTATCATGCTTCCCAAGTTTACAATATATTATAACCAGAAGTTGCTCAAGTTTGCCTACATGTCTTGCTTGACCCTATAGTTGTCAGGTTGCATACATTTTTTAGAAACCTATAGGGGTATGTTTGGAGCTCTAAAAACAAGTGTAGTAAATTGAAAGTGCAACTATCCCTGGGTGGTTTTGGTAATGATTTACAACATATAGCTCATTGAACTAATGCCATTACAAGATAAGTATTTCAGGAAATTTCAATGGTTGGCATGGCATGGATAAGGAATGTGGACCCCTCAAAATGCTAAGGACAGAAGATTGGCTCAAGCTTCAAATTCCAAGACTCTACATTTTCCATTTTAGTGATCCAAGATCACATTGAGTCTATAGGAAAGCCAATACTATTAAAAGGGGATGAGGTGTTGCTTAATGGCTTGCTTTCTTAAAATGCTTAGTGATATGATCCAAAGCCCTCAACCACTTTCTCATATCCACATATGTCCCAAATCTAAAGTCAAACTCGGCCCCACCGATTTGATCTAGCCGGCGCCACCGAGTTCATTTGACATAGCCACTGCCAGAAACCCTAGTATTTTTGGTCTCACCGATAGGGATCTCGGTCACATCGAGATGAGATTGCAAACTCTCTCTTTCCCTTTGTAACATTTTGGTCCAACCGAAATGAGCGATCGGTCCCACTGAGTCTGCAATGCAAAGTCTATATTTCCTTTTCGTAACGCTTCAGTCCCACCGAGACGAGCGAATCGGTCCCACCGAGTTTTCCTGACCAACTCTCTGGTTTGCTTATTACCAAAGTCGGTCCAACCGAGTTTGAGTAATCGGTCCAACCGAGATTAAGTTATGCCCCAACCCTAATGATATCGGTCCTACCGAGATGCATGTCGGTCCCACTAAAATTGTCTAACGGTCACATATGAAATGAATCGGTCCGACCGAGAGTTTTGATCCGGTCCAACCGAGTTTGGTGTAATGTGTGTAATGGTTAGATTTTGTGTGGAGGCTATATATACCTCTCCACCCTCTCCTCATACGTAAGGGAAGCCATCATATTATGCCTACATTTCCATTTTCCATTTTCTGAGGGAGATCCACCTACTCATGTGTTGAGACCAAGATATTCCGTTCCTACCATATGAATCTTGATTTCTAGCCTTCCCCAAGTTGCTTTCCACTCAAATCACCTTTCCACCAAATCCAATCCAATGAGAGTGAGTTGAGTGTTGGGGAGACTGTCATTTGAAGCACAAGAGCAAGGAGTTCATCAACAACACACCATCTATTACCTTCTAGAGAGTGGTGTCTCCTAGATTTGTTAGGTGTCACTTGGGAGCCTCCATAAAGATTGTGGAGTTGAACCAAGGAGTTTGTAAGGGTAAGGAGATCGCCTACTTCGTGAAGATATACCCTAGTGAGGCAAGTCCTTCGTGGGTGACGGCCATGGTGGGATAGACAAGGTTGCTTCTTCGTGGACCCTTCGTGGGTGGAGCCCTCCATAGACTCGCGCAGCCGATACCCTTCATGGGTTGAAGTCTCCATCAACGTTGATGTACGATAGCACCACCTATCAGAACCACGACAAAAACATACATGTCTCCTATTGCGTTTGCACTCTCCAAACCCCTCCCTTTTACATTCTTGCAACTTGCATGCTTTACTTTCCATTGCTTATATATTCATTGCATGCTTGCTTGAATTGTGTTAAGATTTCTTGACTTGTGAGAAGTTGTTAAAATCTGCCAAGAACTAAAATTGGGAAAAGGCTAAGTTTTTTTGGTCAAGTAGTCTAATCACCCCCCCTCTAGACATACTTTCGATCCTACAATTGGTATCAGAGCTTTGGTCTCCATTTGCCTTGATTTCCATAGCTTTCGGTGATCATAGCCTTGGTTTCACAAGCTAGGAGAGTATGGCATCTAGCGAGGGAAATTACCACCGTAGATGTCCTTACTTTGATGGTACTAATTTTGCTAGTTGGAAGCATAAGATGAAAATGCATATTCTTGGACATAACGCCGCCGTTTGGGCTATTGTGTGTATTGGCTTGCAAGGTGAATTCTTTGATGGGAGAGAACCAAACCATGAAGCTACCGCGGAAGAGTTGAAGATGCTGCAATACAATGCTCAAGCTTGTGATATCCTGTTCAACAGATTATGCCCCGAAGAATTCAACAAAATCAGCCATCTTGAGAATGCAAAGGAAATTTGGGATACTTTGATTGATATGCACGAAGGTACCGACTCCGTCAAGGAATCCAAATTGGATGTGCTTCAAAGTCAACTTGACAAGTTCAAAATGAAGGATGGTGAATGTGTCGCTGAAATGTACTCTAGGCTTGCTCTCATCACAAATGAGATTGCCGGCTTAGGAAGTGAAGAGATGCCCGACAAATTCAT
This sequence comes from Triticum dicoccoides, assembly GCF_002162155.2. Classification (NCBI taxonomy): domain Eukaryota; kingdom Viridiplantae; phylum Streptophyta; class Magnoliopsida; order Poales; family Poaceae; genus Triticum; species Triticum dicoccoides. Next base: position 632,168,542 of record NC_041387.1, read on the forward strand.
CATCAAGAAGATCCTAAGATCCTTGGATGGAAAATATGATACCGTGTGCACATTGATTCAAATGATGCCCAACTACAAAGATCTCAAGCCAACGGAAGTCATTGGAAGAATTGTTGCTCATGAGACGTCACTCAAGGATAAGGAAGAGCTTCACAACAAGTCAAGTGGTGCATACAAAGCCTCATGTGATGCTCCTACGTCATCAAGTGAGAAACAAACCTTCAATGAGGAATTGAGCTTAATGGTAAAAAACTTCAACAAGTTCTACAAGAGTAGAAGCAAGGAAAGAAGCTCCAAGTCAAGGTCCTACAATGACAAAAGATCTTTGAGTCGTGAACGTAATTGTTACAATTGTGGAAGACCCGGACACTATTCTAATGAGTGTACGGCTCCTTACAAAAGGAGGGAAGATTCACCCAAAAGGAGAAGTAGAAGATATGAATCACCACCAAGAGAGAGGAGGAGTATAGACGATCACTATGAAAGAAGAACCTCCCGGAGAAGCAAGGATTCGGAAAGGAAGGACAAATCATCAAAGAGCTACACAAAGCGAAGACATCAAGCTCATGTTGGTGAATGAGTATCCAGCTCTGACTCCGACCATCACTCCGAGAGAAGCTATCACTCCGACTCCGAACATACTCAAGATGAAGGTGTTGCCGATCTAGCACTTGTGTCAACCAACTCCTACGACATATTTGATTCACCAAATGAAGGAATTGGAAGATGCTTCATGGCTAAAGGCCCAAAGGTATCACACCCCGAGTATGTTGATTTTAATAGTGATGAAGATGATTTGTTGGTAGATGATGATTTACTTGTTGACAACTCTAGTGATGAATACTATGATGAAACGTCAATTAATTATGGTAAGCAAGATAAAACGAATGACAATGATAAGGAGAAGATTGAGTGCCTAACTAAAGAACTAAACACTCTTAAGTTAGCTCATGAAACTACCTTGGAAGATCATCGAGAACTTTTAAAGACTCATGAGAAGTTACGCTTTGAAAAGCTCAACCTTGAGCAAGAGCATGAGTTTTTAAAGACAATCAATGATGATCTTCACAAGTGTCGGAGTAATGGGCCACGGGTAGGCTAACCCGTGTCCCAGGACCGTTCAAGACATCGGGGCGGGCCGCGCCCCTCAGGCCGAGTCCCAGGAGCGACTCCAAGTCAAGCCGAGTCCTGGACGGTGACTCCGAGATAAGCCGACTCCGAGCTCGGCGACCTCCAGAGAGGCCGGCTATGGAGAGTCGACCCATGACTCCTCCCTCATCTCAAAGTACGATGCGGGGTACGGTCGCGGCGTGGCCGTTCCCCCTGCTTACGAAGGGCCGGCATGGCTACAGTGAGCCATATCGCTGGAAGATCCCCGGCGAGGCGCGGCACTGTTGCCATGCCTGCCCTGACCTCAGCCACAGTGCGCGGTACACTGTGCCCACGATGCCGGCCTGTACGACCCGAAGGCGGCGGTGCCGCCTGTCAGTGGGTGGGCCGAAGGCGGCCTGGGCGCCCCGAAGACGGACTTGTAGGAGTCGGCCTCCCTGGAGTCGGCCGACTCCTCCCCAGGGCCCCACGAGCCATTAACCAGATAGGATGGGGAATGGCGATAGTGATCGCCCGATAGACGGCGGCACTGTTTCCACGACCTGATGACCGAGCCTGTGTCATCAGGAGTGCCGCTATAGTATCAAGCCTGTCCGCGGGACCCGCTAGTCGGCGGGCCCCAGAAGCCGGCGGGAAGGACGGCGGCCTGAGAGACAAACGGCTGGGACCCGCGCCCAGCCGGATTACTATTGTACCCCCGGGGGGTAGGCCTATATAAACCCCCCGGGGCACCCATGCAAAGGGTTCGGACCTGAAGAGACATAGACCAGATAGCGAAGGGAGGAGAGAGCTAGCCTTGCCCTCTCCTGCCTCCCGAAACAGCTCTAGGAGCCCCATTGTAGTCACCTTGCTTTAGTGATCATGCGGAGACCCCGCAGAGCAGCAGTAGGGGTGTTATCTCCTAGGAGAGCCCTGAAGCTGGGTAAGTTCCGCTGGCATGCATGTCTTCGCCTCATCCCGCTTCCAGGCACCGGCGACGTTCTACTCGCTCCCACCATGATAAGCCATCCTTTGGCATATGTCGTATCCAAGCCCCGACATTTGGCGCCCACCGTGGGGCGAGGTGCACCGTTGTCCGGAGATCTGCTCTGGACGGCAACCCTGTTCCTCCCTGGCGAGCACAGCCAGCCCGGCACGCCGGATGGCGTCTGTGCCGATGCGCTGCACGGTGCAGAGATCGCCTGTGCGGCCAGCTGCCTCACCGATCTTATCGGTGAGGTTCACCTCTCCGATGAGCCTGCGTCCGATGCAGGCACGAGTGGCCCTGAGAGCCTCCTCGCGGGCCTCCTCGACCAACTCCACGTCGCCGGCGAGCTTGCCGTGGACCTGGAGTCCATAGGATCCACCGACCCGATGCTGGTCGACTCCGACACCATGTTGCTCGATGCGTTCCCCACCAATGTGGTAGTCTACGACGAGACGCTCCCTTACACGGGGAGCGGCGGAAGCACCGTCACCGAGATTCTCGTCCTCGACCACGGCGAGCGCTCCGGCGAAGGAGCGCACGACCCGCTCGACGCGGCCCTGCGAGACCTTGCAGCGCCGATTCCGGAAGACGCCGACGCTGAGACGCTGGAGGCGCTCCGCCTTCAGCTCATCGAAGGCGCGAAGAAGCTGGCAAGCATGAGGCGCTTGTCAGAAGCTTACCAACGCGAGATGGATCGCGCCATAGGCGGCTCGCCGGCTCCAACTGGGCCTAGCCGCCTAGGCGCGGTCCGACAGCGCGACGCAGCAATCGCCAACCTCTTCGGAGCTGATCGCCCTGTGTATGCCACGCCCGCCGAGAATATCCATGCCGCCCAGGCGGCGGCAGACGAGCTTGACAACTTTGAAGGCGAAGAGCGCCGCATAATGACGGAGCGAGTTCAGCAGCTCCTCGACGCGGCTGCCGTGCAGAATGGTGCCGGTTGCCGCACCGAGGCGCCGCAACTCCAAAACGACGATCCACCGCCCCGCCGGGACCAAGGTGCGACATATCGGACGCCGACTGGTGGGGCACGTGGGAAGAAGGACAAGGAGCCAGCTGTCAGCCACAGTCAGACGCACCTCACCATCGAGCGCGACCAAGACGGCCGCCTCAGAGCGGTGGAACGGCGGGACGACTACCAGCCTCCCCCTCCTCGCGGAGAAAGGCGAGACTCCCTGCCGCCCGTGGAACATCCGACTCTCGGCGACCGCCTTGGACGCCGAGAGGGAGTCGGAGAGAACGACGCCCGCCACTGGATCGACCGACTCCACCGATCCCTGGCGCTGGAAGAAGAAGACGAGTTGGGTCCCCCCTGCTTTGGACCCCGCATCTGAGATGAGCCCTTCCCCAAAGAGTTCACGCTCCCCCGAGACACGCCCAAATATACCGGCACCGTGAAGCCGGAAGATTGGCTGATCGACTACTCCACAGCTGTCAACATAGCGAACGGCAACAAGCGTGTTGCCGTAAGATACGTCCCGCTCATGCTCCAGGGCTCGGCCCGGACGTGGTTGAACAGTCTGAAGCCTCGCAGCATCAACAGCTAGGTCGACTTCACTGAGGCTTTCGTCCGCAACTTCACGAGCACGTACAAGCGACCTCCCAAGCCACGACAACTCTCCTTGTGCGTGCAAGGCCCTGACGAGTCTACTCGCGACTACCTCACGCGCTGGGGCGAACTCCGGAACTCCTGCGAGGGCGTGCACGAGGTGCAGGCCATCGAGTACTTTACTGCCGGGTGCAGAGAAGGCACCCTCCTCAAGCACAAGCTCCTCTGCGACGAGCCGGAGACCGTCGATGAGCTGTTGATCACGGCGGACAAGTACGCCACGGCCGACTCCTCCATGAAGGCGGAGATTCGGGTCAGCACAACTGGCAAAGTCGACCCTCAGGCTCCAAGAACTCCGACTAGAGACACCAGTCGGTGGCAACAGCAGAACGACCAAAAGCGCAAAGCCCCGTAGCCGACTTCCTACAGTCGGCAAGTGGCAACAGCGGAGGACCAGCAGTTGGAAGGGCCGCCTCCGTCGAAGCGACAGAAGGGCGGCAAGTCCAATTGGCTGCCGGCTTTCTCCTACGAGCAGACTCTGGATGGTCCCTGCAAGTTCCACAGCGGCGCGAAGCCGTCCAACCACACCACTAGGAAATGTCACTGGCTGACCAGAATCGCCAAGGGAGACGGCCTGCCCCCTCCCCCTCCTGCTGGGCCGCCTCCTCCGTAGCCGCCCCAGTAGCCGGCTGTCAGGCCAGTCGGCGCGATACAAGACGAGTTCTCGGACGAGCACGGGGCCTATGTGGTGTTCACCAGTGTAGCGGATGACAGGCGCAGCAGGTGCCAACAGCAGCAAGAAGTAAATGCGGTTGCATCAAGTACTCCAGAGTTCATGCATTGGTCCGAAAAGCCTATCAGTTGGAGCAGAGCTGATCACCCAGAGGTGATGCCGAGTCCAGGCTCCTACGCCTTGGTCTTAGGCGCCACACTTGCCACAAATAGGCGGGCCGCCCGCTTCTCGCGAGTACTGATAGACGGAGGCAGCAGTATCAACATCCTGTACAAGGATACAATGGAGAAATTAGGAATCAAGCGAAGACAGCTTCAGAGCAGCCGGACTATGTTCCACGGAATCGTCCCCGGCCTTTCCTGCTCGCCAATCGGCAAGATCCTGATAGATGTCCTCTTCGGAGACAAGGATCATTTCCGCCGAGAGCCAATTTGGTTTGAGGTGGTGGACCTTAAAAGCCCATACCACGCTTTGCTTGGCCGACCCGCCTTGCCCAAGTTCACGGCGATCCCCCACTATGCCTACCTCAAGATGAAGATGCCGAGTTCCAAGGGAATCCTAACCGTGTCTGGCGACTACAGGAAGTCGTCCGCTTGCGCGGCCGAAAGCAGTCGGCTGGCCGAGTCCTTGGTGATCGCGGCTGAGAAACGGCTTCTTGATCGGGTCGTGGCGATGGCCGGCAAGCAGCCCGAGTTATCGCCCGACCCCAAGGAGTCGGAAGCAGAAGGATCATTCAAGCCAGCCAAAGAAACCAAGAAGATACCGTTGGACCCGGAGCACCCGGAGAGGTATGCTGTCATGGGCACAGGCTTTGACAGCAAATAGGAAGGTGAGCTCGTCGATTTCCTCCATGAGAATCGCGACATCTTTGCATGGTCCCCCAAGGACATGCCTGGTGTCTCGATGGAATTCGCCGAGCACAAATTGCACGTCCGATCTGATATGAAGCCCGTCAGGCAGCCCTTGCACCGCCTGTCAGAAGAAAAAAGAAGAGTTGTTGGAGAAGAAATAGCCCGGCTCCTGGCAGCCGGCTTCATCATGGAAGTGTTTTTTCCAGAGTGGCTGGCAAACCCAGTACTGGTGCTGAAAAAGAACAAGCAGTGGCGGATGTGCATTGATTACACGAGCCTCAACAAAGCTTGCCCCAAGGACCCATTTGCCCTGCCAAGAATCGATCAGGTGATAGACTCCACAGCCGGATGCGAGCTGTTGAGTTTCCTAGACACATATTCAGGATATCACCAGATCAAGCTGAACCCGGCTGACAGACTGAAGACCGCCTTCATTACGCCGTTTGGAGCCTTCTGCTACCTGACCATGACGTTCGGCTTAAGGAACGCCGGCGCCACCTTTCAGCGTTGCATGCAGAAGTGCCTCCTGAAGCAACTCGGCAGAAACGCCCACGTTTATGTGGATGATGTAGTGGTGAAGACCGAGAAGTGTGGAACCTTGCTGGAGGACCTCAAGGAAACCTTTGAGAATCTGCGCCAATTCCAGATCAAGCTCAACCCAGAGAAGTGCGTTTTTGGAGTACCAGCCGGCCAGCTCCTCGGTTTCCTGGTCTCCGAATGCGGCATAGAGTGCAATTCTGTGAAGATCAAGGCCATCGAGAGGATGGAAGCATCCAGACGACTGTTAGATGTGCAGAAGTTCACCGGCTGTTTGGCATCCATCAGCCGATTCATCAGTCGGCTGGGCGAGAAGGCTCTCCCCTTGTATTAGCTCATGAAGAAGACGACCTTCTTTGAGTGGACTCCCAAGGCGGACGAGGCTTTTCTCCAACTAAAAAAGATGTTGACTACTCCCCCTGTGCTGGCGGCTCCGACTCCCAAAGAGCCCATGCTCCTATACATTGCCGCCACCAGCCGAGTAGTCAGCACAGTCATGGTAGTCGAGCACAAGGAGGAGGGCAAGGCGCTACCTGTCCAGAGACCGGTATATTACCTAAGTGAAGTACTGTCGACCTCCAAGCAGAACTACCCCCATTACCAGAAGATGTGCTACGGCGTGCACTTTGCCGCCAAGAAATTGAAGCCTTACTTCCAGGAGCATCCAATCACTGTGGTCTGCACAGCTCCACTGGCCGAGATCATCGGAAGCCGAGATGCTTCTGGTCGAGTGGCCAAATGGGCCATCGACCTGGCCCCCTACACTATCTACTACGAGCCCCGCACCGCCATCAAGTCACGAGCGCTGGCCGACTTCCTTGTCGACTGGGCCGAGACCCAGTATCTGCCGCCAGCGCCCGACTCCACCCATTGGAGGATGCACTTCGACGGCTCCAAGATGCGCACCGGCTTGGGAGCCGGCGTCGTCCTCACTTCCCCCAAGGGCGACAAGCTCAGATATGCGCTGCAGATCCACTTCGCCGCCTCCAACAATGTGGCCGAGTACAAGGCGCTCATCCACGGGCTCCGGCTTGCCAAGGAACTCGGCATTTGCCGAATCCTGTGTTATGGTGACTCTGACTTGGTAGTCCAACAATCATCTGGCGATTGGGACGCCAAGGACGCAAATATGGCGAGCTACCGTTTCCTCGTCCAGCAACTCAGCGGATACTTCGAGGGGTGCGAGTTCCTCCACGTGCCAAGGAACGACAACGACCAAGCAGACGCCCTGGCACGAATCGGCTCCACCCGCCAGGCAATACCATCTGGTGTCGCCCTCCGGCGCCTCCTCAAGCCTTCTATCAAGCCATCACCAGAATCAGATTCAATCTTTGTGCCGGCTCCGCCTGAGGAAGACGGATCCGACTCCAAGAAGCCCACAGTCGAAGCCGGCCCAGGGACTTCAGAACCCGGCCCGGGGACTGCGGTGGCAAGATCGAAGACTCCAGAACTCGGCCTGGGCGCTGCTCCAGTCAGCCCCGGGACCTTGTCAAACCAGCAAGCGGCTGCGGACTCCAATCCGCCGCCTCCCAGCCCGGCCACCCTTATCCAAGTCGCACTAGTGGCAGTTGAAGAAATAGCAGCACCTTCATGGGCCCAGCCCATCCTCAGATTCTTAGTAAACAGAGAGCTGCCAACTGATGAAATCTTGGCTCGGCAAGTGCAACGCCGAGCAGCATCCTACACCATAGTCAACAGAGAGCTGGTCAGGCGCAGCGTTACCGGCGTCTTCCAACGCTGCGTCGAAGCCGAACAAGGCCAGGCAATCCTCAGAGACATCCATGAAGGCGAGTGCGGTCACCACGTGACCTCCAGGGCACTCGTCGCCAAAGCCTTCCGACATGGTTTCTTCTGGCCAACCGCCCTAGAAGAGGCCAAAGAGTTAGTCCAAAAGTGCAAAGGGTGCCAGATTTTCCGTTCCAAGCCACTTCAGCCAGCTTCCGCACTCAAGACTATCCCCATCGCCTGGCCCTTTGCTGTATGGGGTCTGGACATGGTGGGACCATTCAAGACGGCACGAGGTGGCTTGACTTACCTGCTTGTTGCAGTGGACAAGTTCACCAAGTGGGTGGAGGTGAAACCCATCAAGAAGTTGAATGGTCCGACTGCAGTGACCTTTATCGCTGACATCACAACCCGGTACGGCATCCCACACAGCATCATCACCGACAATGGCACGAATTTGGCCAAAGGCGCCTTGGCCCATTTCTGCGCGACACAGGGCTTCACCAGCTTCGGGGACTACTGTCGGAGTAATGGGCCACGGGTAGGCTAACCCGTGTCCCAGGACCGTTCAAGACATCGGGGCGGGCCGCGCCCCTCAGGCCGAGTCCCAGGAGCGACTCCAAGTCAAGCCAAGTCCCGGACGGCGACTCCAAGATAAGCCGACTCCGAGCTAGGCGACCTCCAGAGAGACCGGTTATGGAGAGTCGACCCATGACTCCTCCCTCATCTCAAAGTACGATGCGGGGTACGGTCGCGGCGTGGCCGTTCCCCCCTGCTTACGAAGGGCCGGCATGGCTATAGTGAGCCGTATCGCTGGAAGATCCCCGGCGAGGCGCGGCCCTGTTGCCATGCCTGCCCTGACCTCAGCCATAGTGCGCGGTACACTGTGCCCACGACACCGGCCTGTACGACCCGAAGGCGGCGGGGCGCCTGTCAGTGGGTGGGCCGTAGGCGGCCTGGGCGCCCGAAGACGGAGTTGTAGGAGTCGGCCTCCCTGGAGTCGGCCGACTCCTCCCCAGGGCCACACGAGCCATTAACCAGATAGGATGGGGAATGGCGACAATGATCGCCCGATAGATGGCAGCACTGTTGCCACGACCCGATGACCGAGCCCGCGTCATCAGGAGTGCCGCTACAATATCAAGCCTGTCCGCGGGACCCGCTAGTCGGCGGGCCCCAGAAGCCGGCGGGAAGGACGACGGCCTGAGAGACAGACGGCTGGGACCCGCGCCCAGCCGGATTACTATTGTACCCCCGGGGGGAAGGCCTATATAAACCCCCCGGGGCACCCATGCAAAGGGTTCGGACCTGAAGAGAGATAGAACAAATAGCGAAGGGAGGAGAGAGCTAGCCTTGCCCTCTCCTGCCTCCCGAAACAACTCTAGGAGCCCCATTGTAGTCACCTTGCTTTAGTGATCATGCGGAGACCCCGCATAGCAGCAGTAGGGGTGTTATCTCCTAGGAGAGCCCTGAAGCTGGGTAAGTTCCGCCGGCGTGCATGTCTTCGCCTCATCCCACTTCCAGGCACCGGCGACGTTCTACTCGCTCCCACCATGATAAGCCATCCTTAGGCATATGTCGTATCCAACCCCCGACAACAAGAAAAGTTCTTCTTACAATGCCAAGCGTTTACTCTTATCTACTTACATGCCTCAAGTAAAATTTAGCAACAAAAGTAAGAAAGATTCTTCTTCTAGTAGCAACAATAATCATGCTAAATCCAATGTTGTTGCTTCTAGTAGTTCTCTTGATTCCACTAATGATTCTCTTAGTCAAGTTACACTTGAGCAAGAAAATAGTCTATTGAAGGGAATTACAGAGAAGGGTGTCTACAAAAGTCTTGCCGGGAGTAAGCAATTCGAAGAAATTGTACGCAAGCAAGGAAGGCACCGGAAGAATCAAGGTGTTGGTTTTGAATGAAAGTTCAATGCCAATGGAGTTGAGTGGGAAGAAGATCAATACCCCAAGACGAAGTTTGTTCCCCAACAAGAGAAGTATGATCCTACTTCTTTCCAAGGTACACAAGCTCAAGATGATCTTCCACCACAAGACCACAAGCAAAAAGGCAAGGACAAGCTTCAAGAGTGTCACGCCCAATATGCAACCCTATCCAAAAGGAACTCGAAGGTCCCACCAAGGATAGACCCGCATTTTGAAACGCTTTTGCAAGGTGGATATCATTACATCAACATTACATAAGAGATGGGGATACATACACGAGGCAAATAATGCCACACGAATACAACATCACAATACATAAGAGCATCACCCGACTAGGGATGAAACACAAACAAAAACTCAAACGACATCCACCCTGCTAGCCCAGGCTGCCGACCTGGAACCTATCCCCTGATCGAAGAAGAAGCAGAAGAAGAACTCCAAAACAAGCAAACATCGCTCTCGCGTCATGATCATCGCATAACCTGTACCTGCAACTGTTGTTGTAGTAATCTGTGAGACACGAGGACTCAGCAATCCCATTACCATGGGTATCAAGACTAGCAAAGCTTAAAGGGGAAGGAAGGGGTAAAGTGGTGAGGTTGCAGCAGCGACTAAGCATGATATGATGGCTAACATACGCAAATAAGAGCGAGGAGAGAGCAAATGGAACGTTCGTGAAGCTAGCAATGATCAAGAAGTGATCCTGAACTCCTACTTACGTTAAACATAACCCAGAACCGTGTTCACTTCCCGGACTCCGCCGAAAAGAGACCATCACGGCTACACACGCGGTTGATGCGTTTTAATTCAGATCTGGTGTCAAGTTATCTACAACTAGACATTAACAAATTCCCATCTGCCCTAACCGCGGGCACGACTTTCAAAAGTTTATACCCTGCAGGGGTGTCCCAACTTAGCCCATGATAAGCTCTCCCGATCAACGAAGGATATACCTTCTCCCAGGAAGACCCAATCAAACTCGGATCCTAAGTCACACCGATCTAGCATGTAACACATCATATCACTTTGCGGCCTCACACACGGTATTCCCACGGGTGCCACCTTACCTGGTCCAGGACCGTTTGCGCCTTTTGGCTCACGTATATGATAGTGCCGCTAGCATCCATATGACAAAGAACCCGGGCTGGCATGGCTAGTCGTGAACCCAAAGTGGCACTAACTTACAGGGACAGGCATACATGACCCAACAACGAACGTGTCGGTCATGAGCGAGTGAATCCAGGCTGTAGCACTGGGCTAGCAGGACTCCGGTGAACCGGGCTGTAGCGGGCTAACAGGACTCCGGAATTCATCGCGTGACATTTCCCCGAGGGGACAGACACAGGAACGAAGAAGGACACATGCCGGCCAGCCTAAGTGTTCCGGAGCAGTAGCAAGCTACCGTGGAAACACTAGGAGACATTTCCCGGTAAGAGAGGCTACTAAGGATAAACAACTAGATAGTCAGATCCCACACATACCAAGCATTTCAATAACATACACACAATATGCTCGATATGTGCAAACACAACATGGCATCACAACATGACTCTACAACTCAAGTATTTTATGCAATAGGCTCCGAGGAGCGAGATATTACAAACATGGGTCTCATGAAACAACAATCAGAGCATACAAGTCAAAGCACATGCTGAAGCTTAACATGTCTGAGTACAGACAACTACAAAAGAAAAAGGCTGAGAAGCCCGACTGTCTATCACATCCTGCCGAGGGCACAAGATCGTAGCTGAGGTAACAAGCTAAACGTCGAAGTCCACGCGGTACTACTAGCGAGACTGAAGTCTCTCTGCAAAAACATAAATTAAGCAACGTGAGTACAAATGTACCCAGCAAGACTTACATCAGATCTAACTACATATGCATCATTGTCAACAAGGGGATGGTGGGGTTTAACTGCAGCAAGCCAGCTTTGACTCAGTGGCTATCCTGAACTATGACTGCAAGCGACTCTTTGAGGTGGCGCACACGAGTCCACATATTCACCATATCAATACACCACTATGGATCCGCTCCCGTCTCCCTACGAGAACGCCATCCATAGCACTCACGCTTATCTTGCGTATTTTAGAGTATCCACTTTCACTTGTCTATGAACTGTATAGGCTACCCAGAAGTCCTTTACCGCGGACACGGCTATTCGAATAGATAATGTTAACCCTGCAGGGGTGTAATTCTTCACACACGCTCTCGCCACTTACCGCCATGTACACGTCATGTATCTCGGCAACCTTCAAGCGGAAGCCTGGCGAGGGAGTCGGCCACGACCTGACTAACCACACAAGTCTCTAGTCCAGGTTTATCGCCTATTCGGGTTCCATCAGCAAGGAGATCCGGCCGGGGTGTCGCTCACGGCCCCAAACGATGTGTGTAGGGTTCCCAAGCCCACCATCCGGGTGCTACTTGGTACACCGGGCCACTGTGCCTAGTCTGTCCCAAGCCCACCTATACCGGGTGCCACTTGGTAGACTACTAACACTATCTACAAACACTAGAAACTAGTTGCAACTCCTGGACAGAGATCAAGTTGATTAATAAGCCGAGAGGGGCCGAGTTATCGGAACCCAATGTGTGGTAGTAGTTGTTCATGGATCACAAACACAGAACTCAGTTCCTGAGGACGGCTGCAATGAGACAACCCACCATGTACTCCTACATGGCCTCTCACCGCTACCTTTACCAAATCGTGTTCACACACTTAGCTCACACATAGTAGGACATGTTCACACGCCTCTGATTCATCCCCAAAGAATCAGACCTGACTCAACTCTAAGAAGTAGCAGGCATGACAAACAAGCATGAATGAGTAGGCACAACAGGGCTCAAACAACTCCTACTCATGCTAGTAGGTTTCATCTATTTACTGTGGCAATGACAGGTCATGCAAAGGATAAAGGGGTTCAGCTACCGCAGCAAGTAACAGATGAATCAGTGTTGTCCTAATGCAGTAAAAGAGAGCAGGAGCGAGAGAGTAGGATTGTATCGGAATGAACAAGGGGGTTTTGCTTGCCTGGCACTTTTGAAGATAGCATTGAGTCTCCATCAGTGTCAACGATCACAACGTCGGAACATCGTCTACCAAGAGGGGACAAACACCGACAAACAAAGAAGAAACACAATCAATGCAATGCACAATATGATGCATGAACATGACATGGAAATATGCCGTGGATTGAGCTAATGCAACTAGCAACAGATTAAATGAAGTTGGTTTGAATACAAGATTCAAATTCAAACTCCATATGTGATTATTCAAATGCCATTTAATTGATTTGACCTAACAGTGAACAAAAATTGTTCTAACATGCATGAAAATGGTACAGATGGATAGATTGGATTTTTCTAATCATTTTTCATATATAATTTATTTCATTTGGAGTTACGGTTGAATTTCTATGATTTTTAGAAGTCTTAGCTATTTTCTAGAATTTCCCTGACTATTCAGAAAATAAAATAAATTCCAGTAAAGAAATATTGCGTCAGAATGGCGTCATGTTGACCTCAGCAGAGTCAACAGGGCTGACCCGGGTTAAACCTGACCAGTGGGGTCCACTGGTCAGTGACCCAGTGTTGTCTGTGTCACTGATATGTGGGGTCGGGTCAACAGGAAACGTGGCCAGGTCAAACTGACCTATGGGACTAGCGGGGTTAATTTAATCTAAACAAAAACTAAACCATGTTTAGTTAGACGGTGGGACCCGGCTGTCAGTGGCACGGGTCGGTGATTAGTGGCTAATTAAGCCATGCTTAACTCTAAACTAATGATGCCACGTCATCTAAACGACGATTAGTCGCCGGTGCTAAGCGGGACGCGGCGGCGCTCCCCGTCCGGCCGTCTCCGGCGTCGAGAGCAAGCGGGGCTGGGCTCTACGTACTCAGGGCGACGCGACGCATCGAGTGGTGGATGCGGCAGGTGCGGAGGCCGGCATTAGCGGCGGCGACGGCGAGCTTTGGCGGCGGCCGGAGCTCGGCCAAGGTGGGGAAGCTAGCTAGGGGAGGGGAACGACGGGGATTCCAGGGGGAAATGGAGAGTGGCTCACGTAGGGACTAGCAGAGTCGACGACGAGGTCGGGGAAGTGCTGGAGCCCGCAAATCGACTGCGAGGTCACCGGCGGTCGTAGGTTGAAGATGAGGCCGGGGATGACATTGTAGGGCTCCTGTGGTCGCATGCGTCAGTGTGTAGCTCCACGGCATCGTGGTGGAGCTCCTCGCCGTGCTAGTTGGGTGGGTGGTGGCCTATAGACACGGCTACAGCGATGGCGTGCTCTTGGGGCTCACAGGGAAGAGAGGGGAAGAGAGAGCCAGAGGAGGGGGAGCGGTCCAGAGGGAGAGGGGAGAATGAGGGGAGGCTCTGGGTGTCTCCGTGGCGTCGCGAGGATGTCGGGGAGGCAGGAGGTGGCAAGCAGGAGGTGGCCGCGTTCGGCTGCCCGCTCGCCACGCACCTGCTTCTCCTTCTGGTAGAAGGTGGAAGAAGCAGGCAGCGCTGGCTGGGCTGGGCCAGCCAACTGGGCCGCCAGGTGGCCTGGCCAGGTGGGCTGCCAGGTAAGTGGCCCAGGTGAGTCCTTCTCTCTCTCTCTTTCTAATTCTGTTTCTGTTTTCTATTTATCTGTAAATATTGGGCTTTATTAAAAATAGTAAAATGTTTCCAAAAATCCTGCAAATAATTGTGGGCTCTGTTGGGATTATTCCTAACAGCCCACACTTAAGTTCAGAATTAATTGAGCACTTATAATAATATATATCATTTAAATGCCCAATTGCAAATACTGTATGATTTAATTCAGTGACCAAATATGTGATGGAAAAATGTGCAACACCACTGGTTATGGTTTCTAGCATTATCCAGAAATGATGAACATTTTTGAAAGCCATTTGGACTTACTGAAAATATTTTAGGTGAACCTAGTGAATTCCTTTAATGCTAGGGTTTGAACATCCCCCATTTCAAGTTCATTTGGAAATTAAACATGATGCACACATGAAGGGCTAGCCTACTGCATATCAGGACTAGGGATGTGACAACATTTCGACAATGGTAAAACAAGACCAGCAAAGCCGCCCGATGCGCCAACAATCCCTATAGGAGCTGCACATATCTCGTTCTCAGGGCAACAGCGGATAGGTCAGCCTATGAGTAAAACCAGCCCTCGAGTTGCCCCGAGGTGGCCCCGCAGTCTGCCCGGTTTGGACCAACACTTAGACAAGCACTGGCCCGGGGAGGGCTAAAATAAAGATGACCCTTGGGTTAATTACTCCCAAGGGAAATATAGGTGGTGGTGAGGCAAATGGTAAAACCAAGGTTGGGCCTTGCTGGAGGAGTTTTATTCAAAGCGAACTGTCGAGGGGGTCCCATAAATCACCCAACCGCGTAAGGAACACAAAATCCGGGAACATAACACCGGCATGACGGAAACTAGGGCGGCAAGAGTGGAACAAAACACCAGGCATATGGCCGAGTCTTCCACCCTTTACCAAGTATATAGATGCATCAATAATATAAGAGATATTGTGATATCCCCAACCAAAATCCTGTCCATCATGCAGCAATCTTCAACTTCACCTGCAACTAGCAACGCTATAAGAGGGGCTGAGCAAAGCGGTAACATAGCCAAGCAACGGTTTGCTAGGAAGGGTGTCAAAGGTTAGAGGTTCATGGCAATATGGGAGGCTTGATGAGCAAAAGATAAGTAACGCAGCATAGCGATAGAACGAAGCAACTAGCATAGCAATGATAGTATTGAGATCCAGGGTAGCGGTCATCTTGCCTGAAATCCCGCTAGGAAGAAGAACGAGTCCATGAAGAAAATGAAGCCACGAAGACGAACCAAGCGTAGACGAACGAATCCTCACGATCGCAACGAAATGGGAACTATCGAGAAGAAGCACACAACATAGTAAACACACCACACATGAACAAGGCATGATGCACAAACAAGCATGATGCATGACAAGACTACATGAAGCTCCTCATGGCAAGAGATGATGCATACAAGAGCAACACATCAAGGCAAGTTTAAATGAGGCCGGGAACAACATATAACAATTCCGGTAAGTCCTCACATGCAAATTTCGAAGTTGGTCCAGATCTGAATAAACCTTATATTCAAGTTGTTAAACAGAAAGTTAAGATGCACCAAGATGATCTACACGAGATTCTAGTCAAGTTACATATAAAGTTTATTTAGTTCGGAGCTACGGCCTAGAAGATATGAGCAAAACAAGTTAAACATGGCATTGGTGCATAATGCATACAAACATCAAGCAAACACCTCAAAACATGGATGCAACATGATAATATGAAACTACATGCAATGTCAAGCAAGTTTCACATAGAGCACACTCAAAACGGAGCAACGGTTCAACACACACATGAAACAAGTTATAGCAACAATCTGTCCAAAACAGCAACTAGGCATATTGCAAGCATCAAAACAATATGCTACGTCACTCCAACATGAGAACAAAAGGCATGGACATGATGTACAAGTAAAGCATTACAAAACATGAACACTGAGCTATCTCCAAAAATCACTAGAACATGCTCAAACACACATGGCAAGATTGCATATAGTAACAGTTTCAGACTTTGCAGAAATAACATCAGGTTGCAATGTTTTAGTACTATCAAGCAACATGTTACATGAACTTATCATGGCAAACAAAGGCATGACATGAATCTACTAATTGCATAGAACAAAAGTCCTTTACTGACCATGAGCCATGTAAACCTGGCAAGTTACATGACAGATTCATACATGGCAGGAACAGAATTATGAAGGCATGTTGGTGAGCTTGTACCACTCACCACAGAGCATTACATGGCATAGCAAGGCAACCAACAGTAAGAATACATGTTTATGAAGCTAAGCATGGCAAGATCAAGTTCATAGAGTGCATGCATCACTAGCAAATCACATGGCAAAACTGATCTTCATGTTAACAGGCTGACAGCAACATTATTTAGCAACTTTGGAGCAATATTACAATAAGTTAGAGCAAGCTATAAATGCAACCAGGGGCATGGATGGATAGAGCATAACATGTGGAACAAAACACCCTTAGTGAACATCTCCAGATTATGCATAGAATGACTTGTAGCAGCAGGTTTACATAGCATCACGAAATAACAGATTCAGCCTTGCAAAACACTAACAGCGAGTACACTACTTAACAAGCTTGATTCACTCACCACAAGTCATTGCATGACAATATAAGCATAGAATCAGCAAGAAGACATGTTTATGAAACAAACCAAGGAAATAACAAGTTCATAGCATGCAAGGATCAACTACAACAACCTTGGCAAAATTGAATAACATGTAAACAATCTGCCAGGAAACATTTTGTAGCAAAAGTAGAGCACAAAAATGACATGCTAAACTACTCCATAATTGCAAGCAGGGGCATGAATGGATAGAATGTAACCATATGTTCAAAACATGCTTACTGAAGTATCTCAAAATATGCATGGATCTCTCTGTAGAATCAAGTTTACATGGCATCAAAATAACAGCAGAACAGGGACTAAAATCAGCAACATCACGAAGCCTAGTTTTCATGCTTGTGCTAGTCACCACATTGATCACAAAAATACATGGCATACACCCCTGTAAAGATGGCATGGCATAGTTCAAAACACATGTAGACATCAACCTCATAGGATGCACACATCAAACATGGCAAAAATGTCAAATGAACATGTTCTGTTAACACACAACAGACAACATTATATAGCACTCTTGCAACGATTATTCAGGCATCAAGATGAGCTCAAATGAACATGATGCAATGGAATGAAATGAATTACTCGTTGAGACGAACAATTTGAAATATTACATGCACGAAATGGAGCAGTATGCATGAAGTTATGATGCGATGAACATGGCATGATAATGTTGAAAAACTTCAGGACTTGGAAGAAAAACGGGGTCAACCTTCAGTCCGCACGGATTTCGAGGATCGCCGGGGAGGTCGCCGGAGTTCCACCAGAGAGGAAGAAGAGGCGGGGAAGGGGCTCTCCGGGCCGGATCTGGCCGGATCCGGCCGGATCCCGGCAGGACGGCAGCGGAGCGCGGCGAGGAGGCTGAGGCGGCGGGGATGGGGCTCCGACGCGAAGGAGATCCGGTGGCAGGCGGCGGGCACCGGCCGCCGGCGCGGGGACGCCGAGGCGGCGAGGATGGCTGGCAGGGCGCCCGCGGAGGCGCACGGCCAC
>NC_041387.1:632186680-632200752 GCF_002162155.2 Triticum dicoccoides
CCGCGATGGGCTCTGCGGGCCGGCGGCGAGGGGAGGGGAGATAGAGAGGCTGGCGGGCTGACGTGGCGGTTCCTGGTTCGCCGGTGGACGGCGGCTGGACATGTCCGGCGGCTGGACGGACATGTCCGGTGCGCGGAGAGGGGAAAAGGCTAGGGTTAGGGGGATTCATCCGCGAATTTCGGGGGGGAGGACATACTTATTGTTTCTGGGAGCTTGGAGAGTCCAAATGGAGCACGGTTTTTGCCCACACGATCATGATCGAACGACCGAGAGCATAGAGGGGGTTACGATGGGTTTGGTGGGCTGTGGGAAGAGGTGTTGGGCTGAAAAGAGAAAGGGTCTTACGGGCTACGTGGTTAACCATTGGAGTATCAAACGACCTCCAAATGGCACGAAACTTGACAGGCGGTCTACCGGTGCTATACCAAGGCCGCTTGGCAAACCTCGGGCCATTCCGAGAAAGTGTAACACCCGCTCACAAAAACAAGGTCTGAGAGGGGCGACGGGCGCGCGTGAGAGGTCCGGACTCCGAACGGACAATGGAGAGAACCGGGAGAACCCGAACGGATGCAATTTTTGAAAAACATGCGGATGATATGTAGATGATGACATGGAAAAATGCAACACGCAAGCAAATGACATGGCAACTAAGGAGAATAATTTGCAGACACCTGGCGCATCGAATCCGGGGCGTTACAACACTCCTCCACTAACAAGAGATCTCGTCCCGAGATCTTAGGACTGAGATGGAAGGGAAAAAGGGATGAGGCGAAACAAGAACTGAAGAGAAGAAGCAAAGAATCGAGAGCACTCGAGAAAAAGAGAGGAACGACGAGAATGACGAGAATCGAAAGCTCACGGAATCAGATAGACTATGAAACCACTCCGGTTCGAACGAGATGAGAAACGAATAAGACTGAAAGGATTTAGGCAGCACTCCGGCTGGAACATGCATATAATAGAACACGAACTTCACAAGATGGAATGACACTTGACGAGATAAACAACGCAATGCCTCCGGAAGAATTGCAAGAATTGAATGAAAAGAACTTAGAAGGAAGGATTGAACGGAGTTGTTGAGAAAATCAACAACGAAAGAAGAAGCTTGTTGCGGTCTTATAGATAACATCTCAAGATTATGAGGTGATAACCGGCCACAAACGGAAATGATTGGATAACTGAGAAGAACAAAGAAATGCAAAACTCCACTTCAAAGGAATATGGAGAATTAATTGCACTTTGAGACGCGAGAAGAAAAGATACTTGAACTCCACCGACAAGAATCTTGATGAACACTTGAGGAATGAATTAAATCATGAAGAACCAGCATGAAGCACTCCGGTAAACAAAATA
Organism: Triticum dicoccoides; assembly: GCF_002162155.2. NCBI lineage: Eukaryota > Viridiplantae > Streptophyta > Magnoliopsida > Poales > Poaceae > Triticum > Triticum dicoccoides. Next base: position 632,188,034 of record NC_041387.1, read on the forward strand.
TGATGAGATAGAAATGAAGGATGAAAAAGAGATAAGATGAGCCTTGCAATGATTCAGATGGCGGTTCCAACAAAATAGCCGAGGAAAAATTTGAACTCCGGAAAAGAAAAAAATGAAAACAGTTGGAACTAGAATTTATTCATGAAGAACAAACTCCGAAGGAAAGGATTACTCACTTGGATGAAATAAGGATAAGATTTATTGTATGCTTATCCTTCGTCAAATTTAATTGATGACCAACAATGGATTTTTCATACTACTTATTCTTCTTGAAAAGGATTGAGAAGGGATAGCACAAAACTTGAGAAAGTCTTCATGAACCACCGGTAGGATTGGAAAGATCGAATGAATAAAAATGATGAAGGAAGAAGAATCTTGAACGAACCACCGTTAGAAATGAAAATGAACGAAGAAAAGAGAAAGAATCGCCGGGAAGAATTAGAAGAACAACTATGCTAGATTGAATTTAGATACAAGGGAAGGGGAAGAACTCGAGCTAATTAAAGAACATTTGAACGAAGCACCGGGATAATTGGATAACGGTAGCTGAAATGTGAGGTCAAAGAATTCTTCTGGGACGATGGCCTCCGGTGAAAAGAAACGGGAAAACAACTTCTGACATACTTCAGATGGTTAAGAAAAGAATATCTGATAAACGGAATAATTCGAGAGGGTAACACGAAGCTAGAACCACGAATCTTCGGGAGAACGAGCAAGATTGAGAGGAAAAACTCTTCTTCGGTCTTCGATTGTTAAGAATGACGACGAGAAACAACACCAAAATTACTGAGATACTCCGGAAGAATGAAAAGCAAAGAGGTTGAGCCAACAATGAAAAGAATTTGAACGAGATCTTGGAGAAGGCATGTGACTGATGGAATCCATTCTTACGTCAAACTCGAAAAGAATTGAGAATAACTCCAGAATAATTAGAAGAGTCAGGTAAGATCCTGGAAAAAGACCTGTGGGTTAGGGCCAACTAAAAGAAAACACCGTTGAAAAGGATTGTTGAAGAGATAGATGATGCACCGGAACAATTGAAATATTTGAGTGAGGTGACAACCTCGAATTAAATGGAACACAGACGAATCTCCTGAGAAGTCTTGAACACTCCGGAAGGATAAACTGGCGAGAGGCGAACGAGCAGGGAAAACACTTGAGCCGAGGAAAAGAATATAATCACTACCAAAAATTAGAATTGAATCCACCGGAGAAGAAAAAGATGAAGAATGTCCACCGAGACGAGAATTCATCGGTTGAAATGATTAACGAAAGACTGAAGAGGCTTCACACGAATGAAATAGATGGTCAAGAGAGAGTCAGACTCCAGGAAGAAAAAGGTGGGAGGGCGGGAAAAACAAAGGTAACTCGGGAGGGGAACCGACGAATATCTTGAAGAGGAAACACCGGGTGAAATCATTGAGGAGAGAAAGCAAAGACTTCGCACGAGTAGGATGGATACTCGATTATGGACTCCGGCTCCAAGAAGAAAAGGGAGGGCGGGTGGGAAAAGAAAACAACTGAGGATTGAACTTGCAAAAAATGAAGAGAGTCGAGTCAACTTGACGAGAAATGCACCGGATGAAAAGAGCTGAGAACCAACTATCGGAAAACCAACTGCGTGATCCTAAAGAAAATTTGAAAGGGAACAGAAGTAATTCAAAACACCTACGTCAAGATTCCTTACCAGAGTGACGAAGGGGCTGAGGAGTAAAAAGAATTCCTACTCTCCGATATAACTAGACTCCGAAAAACAGTTTTTTTCTAGACTCAACAACGGCCAGACTACACGATCAATCAAGGGGGCTCCTAGGGTCGGTCGAGGCTCTGATACCAACTTGTCACGCCCACTATGCGACCCTATCCAAAAGGAACTCGAAGGTCCCACCAAGGATAGACCCGCATATTGAAACGCTTTTGCAAGGTGGATATCATTACATCAACATTACATAAGAGATGGGGATACATACACGAGGCATACAATGCCATACGAATACAACATCACAATACATAAGAGCATCACCCGACTACGGATGAAACACAAACAGAAACTCAAACGACATCCACCCTGCCATCCCAGGCTGCCGACCTGGAACCTATCCCCTGATCGAGGAAGAAGCAGAAGAAGAACTCCAAAACAAGCAAACATCGCTCTCGCGTCATGATCATCGCATAACCTGTACCTGCAACTGTTGTTGTAGTAATCTGTGAGCCACGAGGACTCAGCAATCCCATTACCATGTGTATCAAGACTAGCAAAGTTTAAAGGGGAAGGAAGGGGTAAAGTGGTGAGGTTGCAGCAGCGACTAAGCATGATATGGTGGCTAACATACGCAAATAAGAGCGAGGAGAGAGCAAATGGAACGGTCGTGAAGCTACCAATGATCAAGAAGTGATCCCGAACTCCTACTTGCGTCAAACATATCCCAGAACCGTGTTCACTTCCCGGACTCCGCTGAATAGAGACCATCACGGCTACACACGCGGGTTATGCGTTTTAATTAGGATCTGGTGTCAAGTTATCTACAACCGGACATTAACAAACACTACAAGAAATATGTCAACTTGTGACCACCACTATTGGTCACTGAAAGGTCACAAATTTCCATTTGCGACCTTTTTGTGACCAAAACAGAAGGTCAAAAGCTGGCCGTCATAAACTGACTATAGCGACCTTTCTTCTGGAATGGTCGAAGACGTTTACGACCAAAATACGTCTATTGTTTCGTTTTGGTCACTAGCAACCTCCCCAGGCCACGTAGGCATCCAGCGTGGCAAGATGATGTGGCACAAGCTTCAGCCCGGTCCAATTCGGTTTTCTACATGGGCCTAGCCCAACAATTCGGCCTTTTTATATATTTTTTCTTGATTAATTTTGGTCAACTACATGGGCCAGGCCCAAAATTTAAGCCATTTTATTTTTGGGCCATAGCCTTTTTAGTCCATTGATTTTTATAGTTTCAGCCATTATACATTGGGGTACCACTAGTAAGCCAGCCCCACATGTCATGCTTATCTCAAAATATGTCCCACATGTCAGAAATTTCGAAATTTGTCAAACAACCATTATAACTTGGACCCTCTTGTCATGTTTCCATTTCACGGGTATTCAAATCACATACACAATCATTGTTTTGAACATACTAGAGAGCAAATGAAATTCGTCCAAAACAAGACTACATTAGTCTATTACAATTCAGTATACTACAACCCAGATATGCGTACAATTACAACACATAATATGCTCCTCTTTGTTGATATGATTCACAGCTTCGGCCTTGGATTCACACTTCACCTGTGCAAAGAATAAGAATGAAAATATAAGAATAAGAATGTGTTCATGGAGTGATCCAATAACTTATAAGCAAGAATTGACATCAAATGCCATGTAGATAAATAGTATGACTAACACTAACCAGTACGTGTTCATGGAGTGACAAATGTTCTCACTAGCTAGGATTTTTTTGGTATATAGTATACTGACATGTGCAACTCTAACTAAATTGATCATAGAAATGAAAAGAACTATAAGCATGTTTTTTTGGGTATATAGTATACTGACATGTTCATTGAAAATCCAGGTAACAGCAGATACACACCAGCAGATACACATTCAGAATCCAGTCAAATTTTAAGCAACAGGAGAACAGATCTAACAGACCAGACCATAATCAGCATGCATCAGGATTTATGGTTCTAGCAAAAAAGTGGCTGACTAACAAACTAGATATGCTTCTGCAGACTAACAAAATGGCAGCAAACATACTAATCAGATTGATTCGTTCAATTAGGGCTTGTTATAGATTATGCCCATCTAATTTATTCCCATCTAATTTATACAAAATGGCAGCAAACATACTAATCAGATTAATATTAACAAACTAGATATATTCCCATCTAATTTATTCCAATGGATTAGGCCATGTTAGTACTGAACCTACAGCATTCTAATTACCTACAACTAATTAGTAGCATACATGACATCAAAGGGATGCAAACTAGATAATTTAGTAGTCATCTACAGCACAGAACAGTAGGCATTCTAACTTGCAGCAGAAAATCAGTAGCTAGATGACCACCAACAACACAAATCAGCTCAAACACTCGGTCCTCGACGTGGCGTACAGCAAGTAATAAGCCATGGAACCGAGGCCAAACTATAGCATCATAGAAAACTGAGGGGAACAAAGGGGTGGAGGGGCTCACCATGGGGGTGTTGCTGCTGCTCATCCATGGTCGGTCGTCCTACATCCATCCGGCGACAACTGCTCATTCATGGCAGGAAACCACATCACATCTCAGTCAAAGGAATGGAGGGTAAGGGAAGAAGAAGAAACTGAAGGTAAGAAGACCAGGATGGCGTCGGAGCAGTGGTGGAGGGGCGTCCTCCATGGGCGCCGCCTCTACGTCCACCACCGGGAACATCTCGTTCAGGTCCTTGGCCCGCAGCGCCTGCATGCACCAGATTAGATCACAACGCGGCGTCAAAGCTAGAGATCGATGCAACTTCAATTCAAAACTGGATATCAAAGAACAATGTACAGAAGAACTTGCCATTTAGTTCTGCATGATCATCACGGTCTACAATAACAATACAGCATGGCCTTCTGCTTCTGTAGCTAATCAGTGCCAAGAGTAGATCTCCGAGGTAATTGCAGTGCCTTGCAATGCCCCTAAATGCAACAAAGAAGGGCTTGTTAAAGTATTTTTACATTCACTCAGGACAGCGGCTTTTCTTTTTCTTGCAAAAGGACAGCAGTTAACAAGTATAATTACTCCCAAGAAAAGGTTTGAAAAACCCAACATGTCTAGGAAACAACTGTTCAGTAAAGTGCAGCGGCTGGATAAATCTGTCATGCACATCATTTAAGCGAAAAGTGTTCCAACTAGTATGGAACCACATATTTGTTATCTGTGTATCTACACACCTTTTGGTGTCCTTGCATTTTTTCTTCGTTCGACTAAACAGGACGGGCTGAATGTTCAGAAAAGATGCAAGTGTATGTGGGCTCTTATTTTGTTTACACTCCATAAAAAGAAAGAGGTTACTGGCAACTACTCCATGGCTAATTAACCCTTCCCTACAGCACTTATACATGCATGCCCATAACTATGTACTCTCAGATCAGATGTTGCCTACCTAGCTTGTTTTAAGGATCCTTTCAACCTTGCTATGGAAGATACCATACTTGTAGCAACAGCATCATGTATATGCATGGCTGGCTTGACTGCCGCGGGAAGTTGATCAAGGACGATGGTCCGATTGACAGACAGCTAGTGGTCCTCCTCGGCCACCCACCTGCATCCATTCCAATCCAGCGTCATTGTAATATTTATAGGAAAAATTCAAATGATATGAAATGAGCTACCTTGACCGTGGTCTCCAAGCTACAATTATCCTATGATATGAAATACTTCTGTTATAGGAAAAACATATAATCTTGATGGACTATATAGTGAATCTAGGGATTAATCCTTTTCATTAATTGATCATTTGAATTTTGTTAATATTTATGGACTACACATGGACAAAAAACTTGAAATGATTTATTTGTTTGCAGACTAAGGAGACGACCATGATATACAGACTTGCATTCTATAACATGACATATCTTCAAGGTCCAGAGTACTAAGAAACATAACCTATCTAGTGCACATGTACCCAGAAATAACCATATTTTGTAAAACAAATAGGGATCCCTCTAGTGGATCTGACGATGTATCTATCATAACACTGGAAAGGGACAGAAGAAAAATGAAGGGATTTGGACTGTGCGAATCGGATCAACCTTGAAGGCCGCCGGTGAGCTTGACCTGGACGCCCTTGTCGACGAACTTGCCAGGTCGAGCGCCGTCTCCTAGCGCCCTGCCTGAGTAAAAAAACAAACAAACAGCACATCATCAACGGGACGCTCGTACCAACACGAATCAAATCATCGAACCAGCCCGCAGCACCAGCTTACCATCTCAGGGACGCGGATCGAGGGGTAGCCTGGGCGGACCAAGGAGGAAGACGTCGGCGCTAGGCGTTGAAGATCTGGCGGCACGTGTAGAGTAGTCGAGGGGCTCCTCTTCTCGCTTGTCTATGAATCTTGCCCGATCTACTCCGCGGGCAGGCGTCTTCGTTGGAGCAGCGAGGCAAACAGAGTAGTTGGCGTATTCGTTGATGGTGAGGCAGGCGGCCGCCGATGGCGAAGATGGCTGGAGCAGCGAGGCGACGTGGGTGGGGCGGCGGTGGTGGATGGGTGGCAAAGGTGGGGGATGGGAGGGTGCAGACCGGCGGCGAGGGGACAGGGAGATGGCGGCGGATCTGGATCGGGGAGCAGCGGTGGATCTGGATCGGGGAGCAACGGTGGGAGGCGGCTGCAAGCGCTAGGGTTGAGAGGGGTTTGCTTCAAGAGAGAGCGAGAGAGAGAAGCTAGATCGGGAAGGGGGCGGTGGCGAGGAGATGGGACGAGGGAGGAAGGGGGCGACGGGGGGAGGGGTCGATCTGAGCTAGGGTTTGGGCTGCGGGTGGTGGGTATCTCTTTTTCTTTTCTTTTTTTTCTTTTCTGTAGATAGATGGATGGATGGATGTGGGATGGAGAGATGGATGAATGGATGGATGGACGCCATGTCATCGATCCGTGGACAGAGTTATGATTGGTTCAGAAAATCAGTGATGTAGAATAGTTTTGAAGTACTAAAAATAAAGAGATTTTATGAAGTAGCTATCAAAAATATTTTGCAAAAGGGCACAACACAAATTTTCACTAGAGTTAGACCACATTTTATGGATTAGGACCAATTTGTATGCATTTTTCATATTTCTAGCTATTTTTAATAATTTTTGAGTGCTCAAAATGTTTTTTTTGTGAAGGAACTACCAAATAATTGTTGCAAAATTGGATCAAATCATTTTTCTAAAATATTAGGCCATATTTAATGCACAATTGAGCAAATGGTTGGGTGTCAAAAGCTTTTATCCACCTCTCGTGAAAAAGACAAATTTCGTCGATTTAGTATGAAGCGGGTCAAATTTGAACTGCAGCTACCTCATAGTTTCCTCTTTATTTTTTAAAAAAATTATTTCTAGGTACATAAGTATCTATTTAATCAGAGAAACACCAAAAAAATTCCAAGATTCAACCACTAGCTAGGAATGGTCATTCCCGCCGTTTTGACCGCGTTTTGAGACGGGCATAAAAATTCAAAAAAATCAAAAAAATTGGGAAACCTTCGCATTGTTCCATTATATGTGGCCAAGTTCCCAGGAAAAATAACAAACTTGTAATACGACAATTATTTTAAAAAAGTGTTCTCAAAAATGAGCTATCATCTCTCAAGATTCATGGCTTTCAAGGCAAATGATCAAACTTATGGCCACATTTGTGGCATAGTTTGTTCAAATGATCTCATATTGTGCACAAGGGTGCATATTGGCATGGCAAACAAAGTTGCCTAAGGAAGTTTTCATTTTCTTTGGACGAAAAAACCATTTTTCATTTTTCGAGTGCCCGAAAGGAGGTTTTTTTGTGAAGGAACTACCAAATAATTGTTGCAAAATTGGACCAAATCATTTTTCTAAAATACTAAGACATATTTAATGCACAATTGACCAAATGGTTGGGTGTAAAAAGTTGTGATCCACCTCTCGCGAAAAAGACAAATTTCCGCCGATTCAGCTGGAAGCGGGTCAAATTTGAACTGCAGTTGCCCCATAGTTTGCTATTTATTTTTTCAAAAAATCATTTCTAGGTACACAAGTATCTATTTAATCATAGAAACACCGAAAAAATCCAAGATTCAACAACTAGCTAGGAACGGTCATTCCCGCCGTTTTGACCGCATTTTGAAACGGGCATAAAAATTCAAAAAAAATCATAAAATTGGGAAACCTTCGCATTGTGTCATTAGATGTGGCCAAGTTCCCAGGAAAAATAACAAACTTATAATACGGCAATTATTTTAAAAAAGTGTTCTCAGAAATGAGCTATCATCTCTGAAGATTCATGGCTTTCAAGCCAAATGATCAAACTTATGGCCACATTCGTGGCATAGTTTATTCAAATGATCTCATATTATGCACAAGAGTGCATATTGGAATGGCAAACAATGTTGCCTAAGGAAGTTTTCATTTTCTTTGGACGAAAAAACCATTTTTCATTTTCCGAGTGCCCGAAAGGAGGTTTTTTTGTGAAGGAACTACCAAATCAATTTTCTAAAATATTAGGACATATTTAATGCACAATTGACAAAATGGTTGGGTGTCAAAAATTTTGATCCACCTCTGGTGAAAAAGACAAATTCCCGTCGATTCGGCTGGAAGCGGGTCAAATTTGAACTGCAGCTGCCTCATAGTTTGCTATTTATTTTTTCCAAAAATCATTTCTAGTTACATAAGTACCTATTTAATCAGAAATACATGGTTTGTTCGAGAGACATCGAGGTTTCGACGGTGGCTGAGGGCCCCAACTCTAGAGCGCGTAAGCTCGCATGCCCGCCGCGTGGTCACCGCGTGACCGTGGCGTTGCCATGTGTTCTGGGCGGCCTAGGCATGTCTAGTGGTTTGGGAACTCCCCAGGTAGGTGCTAGGAAGAAAATCACAACATAAGATTCTCACGAGGAGACTGATCGATGCTTAAACACGAATAAGCAGCCAAGTGTTTGATTAGCGGTACGGGAAATGTACATGGCTAATGGCCGTGAGTTTTGGCTGAGGATGATCAGTTACTAAGAAGACCGTCTTCACAAATTTTCAGCTCAAAAGGAGGAGCCTAGGTGGTACTTGCTTTGCAAACCACCAAACTGGACATAAATACGAAAGTTGAAGCTCGGCTCAAAATAATGAATGGATTGAGATGGCATTTGGTGGAGGATGGTTATTTGGGCATAGGAAAGCACTGTAGAAAATGGATACTATTTGGACATGCCAAAGTGGTACTTCCTTCACAAACTGTTGTTCTGAACAGAATAGGAAAATGAATATTTTTGAATTATTTTTGAACTAGGAAAGGAAGGTTTTTACATATTTGATGAAGATATGACCCAAAGAATTTATGAGATTTGTTTGGGAATTTTGGGAATGACAGAAATATAGGTTGCTTCACAACCTAGGGCAAAAACTGCCACATGGACATGACACATAGGCAAAACTGATGAGATGGCGCCTAGTCATCGCAACCCACCACAATTTACAAGGCTATGACCATCTATATTGGTCGTTAACAACTAGAAATAAGGCAGCGGACTAGCGCTGTTTGCTTTATGACCATTTCGTGTAAGGAAATTATGACCTTTCTGACCAAAATGGTCGCAATGGTTTAGGGTTTGGAGCCCCCCAGACAGCTTTTGACCAATTGGTCTAAAATGGTCATAAATTTATGACCATTTCTTCCAGGGTCACTGACAGAAGGTCATAAGTTGACATATTTCTTGTAGTGAAATTCCCATCTGCCCATAACCGCGGGCACGACTTTCGAAAGTTTATACCCTGCAGGGGTGTCCCAACTTAGCCCATGATAAGCTCTCGCGATCAACGAAGGATATACCTTCTCCCAGGAAGACCCGATCAGACTCGGAATCCCGGTTTACAAGACATTTCGACAATGGTAAAACAAGACCAACAAAGCCGCCCGATGCGCCGACAATCCCGATAGGAGCTGCACATATCTCGTTCTCAGGGCAACACTGGATAGGTCAGCCTACGAGTAAAACCAGCCCTCGAGTTACCCCGAGGTGGCCCCGCAGTCTACCCGGTTCGGACCAACACTTAGACAAGCACTAGCCCGGGGGGGGGGGGTAAAATAAAGATGACCCTTGGGTTAATTACTCCCAAGGGAAATATAGGTGGTGGTGAGGCAAATGGTAAAACCAAGGTTGGGCCTTGCTGGAGGAGTTTTATTCAAAGCAAACTGTCGAGGGGGTCCCATAAATCACCCAACCGCATAAGGAACGCAAAATCAGAACATAACACCGGTATGACGAAAACTAGGGCGACAAGAGTGGAACAAAACACGAGGCATAAGGCCGAGTCTTCCACCCTTTACCAAGTATATAGATGCATTAATAATATAAGAGATATTGTGATATCCCAACCAAAATCCTGTCAACCATGGAGCAATCTTCAACTTCACCTGCAACTAGCAACGCTATAAGAGAGGCTGAGCAAAGCGGTAACATAGCCAAGCAACGGTTTGCTAGGAAGGGTGTCAAAGGTTAGAGGTTCATGGCAATATGGGAGGCTTGATGAGCAAAAGATAGGTAACGCAGCATAGCGATAGAACGAAGCAACTAGCATAGCAATGATAGTATTGAGATCCAGGGTAGTGGTCATCTTGCCTGAAATCCCGCTACGAAGAAGAACGATTCCATGAAGAAGATGAAGCCACGAAGACGAACCAAGCATAGACGAACGAATCCTCACGATCGCAACAAAACGGGAACTATCGAGAAGAAGCACACAACATAGTAAACACACCACACATGAACAAGGCATGATGCACAAACAAGCATGATGCATGACAATACTACATGAAGCTACTCATGGCAAGAGATGATGCATACAAGAGCAACACATCAAGGCAAGTTTAAATGAGGCCGGGTACAACATATAACAATTCCGGTAAGTCCTCACATGCAAAATTTTGAAGTTGGTCCAGATCTGAATAAACCTTATATTCAAGTTGTTAAACAACAAGTTAAGATGCACCAAGATGATCTACACGAGATTCTAGTCAAGTTACATATAAAGTTTATTTAGTTCGGAGCTACGGCCTAGAAGATATGAGCAAAACAAGTCAAACATGGCATTGGTGCATAATGCATACAATCATCAAGCAAACACCTCAAAACATGGATGCAACATGATAATATGAAACTACATGCAAAGTCAAGCAAGTTTCATATAGAGCACACTCAAAACGGAGCAACGGTTCAACACACACACATGCAACAAGTTATAGCAATAATCTGTCCAAAACAGCAACTAGGCATATTGCAAGCATCAAAACAATATGCTACGGCACCCCAACATGAGAACAAAAGGCATGGACATGATGTACAGGTAAAGCATTACAAAACATGAACACTGAGCTATCTCCAGAAATCACTAGAACATGCTCAAACACACATGGCAAGATTGCATATAGTAATAGTTTCAGACTTTGCAGAAATAACATCAGGTTGCAATGTTTTAGTACTATCAAGCAACATGTTACAGGAACTTATCATGGCAAACAAATACATGGCATGAATCTACTAATTTCATAGAACAAAAGTCCTTTACTGACCATGAGCCAAAAAGGATCAGAAAATATGATGGCACCCATGTAAACATGGCAAGTTATATGTCAGATTCATACATGGCAGGAACAGAATTATGAAGGCATGTTGGTGAGCTTGTACCACTCACCACAGAGCATTACATGGCATAGAAAGGCAACCAATAGTAATAATACATGTTTATGAAGCTAAACATGTCAAGAGCAAGTTCATAGAGTGCATGCATCACTAGCAAATCACATGGCAAAACTGATCTTCATGTTAACAGGCTGACATCAACATTATTTAGCAACTTTGGAGCAATGTTACAACAAGTTAGAGCAAGCTATAAATGCATCCAGGGGCATGGCTGGATAGAGCATAACATGTAGAACAAAACACCCTTAGTGAACATCTCCAGATTATGCATAGAATGACTTGTAGCAGCAGGTTTACATAGCATCACGAAATAACAGATTCAGCCTAGCAAAACAGCAACAGCGAGTACACTACTTAACAAGCTTGATTCACTCACCACAAGTCATTGCATGACAAGATAAGCATAGCATCAGCAAGAAGACATGTTTATGAAACAAACCAAGGCAAGAACAAGTTCATAGCATGCAAGGATCAACTACAACAACCTTGGCAAAATTGAATAACATGTAAACAATCTGCCAGGAAACATTTTGTAGCAAAAGTAGAGCACGAAAATGACATGATAGACTACTCCACAATTGCAACCAGGGGCATGAATGGATAGACCATAACCATATGTTCAAAACATCCTTACTTAAGTATCTCAAAATATGCATGGATCTCTCTGTAGCATCAAGTTTACATGGCATCAAAATAACAGCAGAACATGGACTAAAATCAGCAACATCACGAAGCCTAGTTTGCATGCTTGTGCTAGTCACCATATTGATCACAAAAATACATGGCATACACCCCTGTAAAGATGGCATGGCATAGTTCAAAACACATGTAGACATCAACCTCATAGGATGCACACATCAAACATGGCAAAAATGTCAAATGAACATGTTCTGTTAACACACAGCAGACAACATTATATAGCACTCTTGCAACGATGATTCAGGCATCAAGATGAGCTCAAATAAATATGATGCAATGGAATGAAATGAAGTACTCGTTGAGACGAACAATTTGACATATTACACGCACGAAACGAAGCAGTATGCATGAAGTTCTGATGCGATGAACATGGCATGATAATGTTGAAAAACTTCAGGACTTGGAAGAAAAACGGGGTCAACCTTCGGTCCGCACGGATTTCGAGGATCGCCGGGGAGGTCGCCGGAGTTCCACCAGAGAGGAAGAAGAGGCGGGGAAGGGGCTCTCCGGGCCGGATCTGGCCGGATCCGGCCGGATCCCGGCAGGACGGCGGCGGAGCGTGGCGAGGAGGCCGAGGCGGCGGGGACGGGGCTCCGGCGCGAAGGAGATCCGGCGGTAGG
>NC_041387.1:632200898-632214610 GCF_002162155.2 Triticum dicoccoides
CGGGAGGAGCAGGGCGGCGCGCCGGCGGAGATCCGGCGGAGGGCGGCGACGGCGAGGCGCCCGGGGCAGCGGTGGTCTTCGGGCCCGGGCGGAGGCGCGGACGGGCGGCGGCGGCGGCGCGAGGGCCCGCGCGGGCCCGCGATGGGCTCCGCGGGCCGGCGGCGAGGGGAGGAGAGAGAGAGGCCGGCGGGCTGACGTGGCGGTTCCTGGTTCACCGGTGGACGGCGGCTGGACATGTCCGGCGTCTGGACGGACATGTCCGGTGCGAGGAGAGGGGAAAAAGCTAGGGTTAGGGGGATTCATCCGCTAATTTCAGGGGAGTCCAAATGGAGCACAGTTTTCGTCCACACGATCGTGATCGAACGACCAAGAGCATAGAGGGGGTTACGATGGGTTTGGTGGGCTGTGGGAAGAGGTGTTGGGCTGCAAAGAGAAAGGGGCTTACGGGCTACGCGGTTAACCGTTGGAGTATCAAATGACCTCCATATGGCACGAAACTTGACAGGCGGTCTACCGGTGCTATGCCAAGGCCGCTTGGCAAACCTCGGGCCATTCCGAGAAACTTTAACACCCGCTCACAAAAACATGGTCTGAGAGGGGCGACGGGCGCGTGTGAGTGGTCCGGACTCCGAACGGACAACGGAGAGAATCAGGAGAACCCGAACGGATGCAAGTTTTGAAAAACATGCGGATGATATGGAGATGATGACATGGCAAAATGCAACACGCAAGCAAATACATGGCAACTAAGGCGAATAACTGGCAGACACCTGGCGCATCGAATCCGGGGTGTTACAAAGAGGAGATTGATGCATTCGAAGAAGCTCCCAAGGCCTTGGTCAAGTGGGTTCCCAAGACTTCATCAAGTTCTACTTCATCAAGTTGCACTACTACCCCAAGGATTCCCATCAAGATGATGTGGATCCCGAATAAGAAGAACTAGAGAGTTCTTGAGGGTGACTCCGCCAATATTCTTCACTCATATCGTTTTGGCGAGCACAAGTGCAATCTACTTCCACATCTTGCACTAGTTCAAGGAGTCACAAACCCTCTTGTAAGTAAGACAAGGGACAAGGTAACCTAATGCTTTCATGGACATCATCTTGTGTGTGCATCACTCTATGTCTATGGATATCCTTGTTTGTTCCTTGTGGGACTAACCCGTGTAGGTATTGAAAGTGCAACTCACTCCAATGGACTGCTCCCAATGATCTACAACAACATTGAGCATCCACATCTTCAACACCTACATGAAGTCATCATTGACAAAATCCAAGGTTAGTTCATTCCTCTTAAGGGGGTATCTCACATCTAGGGGGAGCTTTACTCTAAAGAATTGAGCTAAAGCAACTCTAATGATGTGAACACAACCATGCTTTTTGTAAAAGTGGTAACCCCACTTGTGCTTAAACGATGAGTATGACCTATGATCAAATGTTCTCATTTGACTCCTAAGTCAACATACTCATATATAGATGACCTAGTCATCGCCAATTGTTTGATAGATGCTAGTATTGGTTGTGCATGCTTTGTCACATATTTTATTTGCCAATTTATTGTGTGAGAATGTCGTTTGCATATTTTACTCATTCGAGGACATCCACTTGTTGCTTTGTTTGTTTGTTTTTTTCTCTTTTGCCAAGTGGATGGACAAGAATGCCTAAGAACCTTCTCTAGATATCTATGCTTTTCTCATCTCAAACTCTGTTCATGCTACATCACAAAGTTTGATCAAGTTAGATTCAAACCACTCTGTGTGAGGAGCACTCAGAGTCCCCAATTTGTCATAGACTTAAAATTCCAAAACCTATTTGTGCATTTTGGTCTGACCGAGAAATCCATTTCGGTCACACCGAGTTCACTAAGTTGATCTGGGTTTTCATCTTAGTGCAACCGATTTGAACACTTCGGTCACACTGAGTTGAAGCAACCGCTTGCAATTCTGCAATCTCGGTGCCACCGAGTTGTTCCACTCGGTCACACCGACAGGGTCGGGATATAAATACCCACGGGTGAGATTTTGGAAATTACTTCAAATCCCCTCAGCCCGCGCGTGTCTTGCTCTGCCCCCTCGGGTCTCCGGATCATCTTCTCACCGCCAACGACCTCTCGCCGTTGGAATCTGCCGCCGTCGACGGAATCTGCTCCGCTGTCACCGCCATAGTGAACACCCGCCGCTCTAGGGTATGTGTTCGACCCCTTGTACTGTCTTTTTCCACTCCAATTCCTAGCACAAGGACAATGCCATGATTCGTGCCACGTATGAGATTAATCTATCTAGCTAAATCATCCTCAGGTCTAGATTGATTCGAAAAATTTAGGTTTAGCTCTCCGCGGAATTCAACTCGGACCGACCGAACTGTAGAAATCGGTCTCACCGATTTGGCTTAGGCCATTACACATGCGCTTTTCGGTCTGACTGAAATGTGCAAATCGGTGTGACCGAGTTCAGGATTCTGAGAAACCCTAGCAATCTTGGTGCCACCGAACTATGACTCGGCCCAATCGAGTTCACTAGTTTAGGTTCCAAGTGTTGCTTCGGTCTCACCGAGTTTGTCAATTCGGTAGCTCCGAGATCACTTCTGCAGAGAACTAAAACTAAGTTTTTGGCTCGATTTGTTTTGCAAAAACCTCTGTACTTTGTGATGCTCATCTACTCTACCTCATCTACAACCTATTCACAGGGTCAGCTAACAGCTGCCTGCAAGATGTCTGATCAGAGTGACAGCAAAAACAAGTCTGAACAACTAGGACAATTGAGTGACGACACTAGTCCCTCCAGCAGCTATGATGAGGGCAGCAGGAGTACACCTAGTAACTTGCCCAAGGCAGCTACTAGAACAAGGAAGAAGAGAACATCTGATTCAGAGGATGAAGACTACATTGCAGTTGAGGATGATGCCACTTCCAAGAAGAAGGTGGTGAAGAAAGAGTTTGGCACTGCTGCATCAACAAATCCAGGCATGAACAGAAAAGCTCCAGCCAAAAGAGTTCCTATGTTAAAGGTCAGAGCATCCACTCAAGAAAATTTGGGATCTGAACCCAAAGAGGCTGTTGCAGAAGGGAAGAAGAGGAAAGACAGGGTCAAGAAGACCACTGCCAGGATCATTGGCAGGCCCTCTATGATGAGATCAGAAGATGAAGAGGAAGAGGATGCTACTCCAGCTCCTAAGTCTCAGAAGCTTATGGGAGATGCTATGAAGTCAGGGGTTGCTCCTAAGCCCAAATCTGCTCCCAAAGCTACTGCTCCAGTCCCAAAGACTGCACCCAAGAGGAGTACAAGGAATATACCTGCTGAGGAAAAGAACAAGGGCCCAGTGCCTGGAGTGGAAGAGGAAGAAGCTAAAGCTCAAGTGCTAAGGAAGCTCAAGCCAAATATTCCAGATCATAATGATGCACATCCTATTGCAGAGGACATGAAACTCAGAAAGGATGCATGTCTAAGGGTGGTCTTGCTTCTACGCCATCTTAGGTGGTTCAGTTTGCTGCTATCGAGGCTCTTGTAGACTTGCGCTACAATGAGGTTCGCATGCACACCCACCCTGGACTTTTCTTCTACCCATCTATGCACGAGAATGGGTGTATCCGCTTTCCTCCGATTAATATGGCGTGCGATCGTCCCACTAGCCACCTTGCACGCTACATCACTGCTAGTTATCTCCTTAACTACGAGTTAGCTAGGGAACTCTCACACGCTCGATCCGCTCTCGCTGCTACTCGTATGAGGAACCCTCGTCCCGCTATCATCTACACTTCTGCTCCTCCCACCCCTATTCCTACGAAGACCTCGCAGGGTACCGTTAACCCTTTGACGGTGAACCCTCGCAGCGCTCCTGCTGCATGGTCTTCTCTTGTCGCTACTCCTGCCACTCCTATGCTTAGATCCCATCCCCCGCCTGTCCCTGAGGGAGAGCCCTCGAGGCAGCACTAGCACACCTCTCTTCTCCCAAAGGTCTCTACTGTCAGTTCAGGATCTGGGTCCAGCTCAGCAGACGAGCCTGCAGCAGCACCATCCGAGTAGTAGATTGTTAGAGTATCATGGTAGTCATGAGCATGATGTATGGCTGTGATCGCATTTGTCATGATGCGTAGTTTCATGTACGAGGGTAGTAGACCCATTGCAATGTTTATTTTCATGTTGGGACTATGTATAATTATGTTGGATTTTTATTCGACTTGGTTTTATTCGCTGCTTTCTTCTGGGATTTGTCATTGGGTTTTCCCCCATTTTGGAATTTTCTCATCATGGTTGCTATGTATTGGGAAAACAAAAAAATAGGATGCCGTGTGGAGGCAGCAGCAGTCAAGCTGGTGAGGATGTCCCTATCCGTCGTTCCGCAAGACAGGCAGGGCATTCCCCTGAACCCTACCAGCCACCTCCGCCTCCACCGCCACAACCGCCTACCACCGAGCAAATCTTGCGAATGTTTGAAGAAAGAAGGAGCAACGATCTGCTGGAAATACTGAAAAGTGTATAGGTTATGGTTGGGTAGAACAGAAACCAGAATCGCCATCATTCCAAGCTATCAGCTTTTTAGTGGACCAAGCCTCCCAGTTTCAGCCATACTACTGATCCTTTGGACACGGACGATTGGCTAAGGATTATTGAAAGAAAACTGGAAATTGCCCGCGCAGACAACAGAGACAACGTTCCCTTCGCAACACATTATCTCGAAGGAGCTACCGCTATATGGTGGGATAATGCCAAAGCAATATGGCATGCCGATGAGGAAATTACTTGGATAAAATTCAAGGATCACTTCCGCAAATATCATTTTCCCACCGGAGCCATGAAGATCAAGCGACACAAATTTCTCGGCCTTACTCAAGGCAACATGACCGTCACCGAGTATCTGAATAAATTCAACCATATGGCCTGCTACTCCCTCCACGATGTGGCCACCGAAGAGCGGAAGATCGACCGATTTCTTGGAGGCCTACATCAACATCTCCAGTGCCCTCTCAGTATGTTTGATTTCCCGGACTTTCTGACTCTAGTGAACAAGGCCTTAATCGCCGGGAGGGAGCACAAGCTCCTGCACTACAACAAGCCAGCTGCTAATGACAACAAGCGCAAATTCGAGCCCAAGAAGGATATGCAACCAGTGCAAAAGGCTCGTACATGGCTGCAGACTCAGGTGGAGTAGAAACCCAATTGGCAGCAGAACGTCAACAAGACTACTATGCAAGTCAAGAATGTCGTGACCAGCCGGTGCATGACGATTGCCAGCGCAACAATTCATGCTTCAGCTGTGGTCAAACCGGACACTACGGCCGACAGTGTCCCAAGAACACCAAGCCTGTCGCTCCATTTCAGCCGCAAGTTAACTACGTGGAGCAGTATTCCGCCCCCGATATAATCCAAGGGCAAGTTCATCACATTTCCGCAGACGAAGCCCAAGAGGACCCGGAACTCATCATTGGTATGTTTCTTATAAACGACATACCCGCCGTAATTTTATTTGACTCTGGGGCTTCCCACTCTTTTATTTCGCAGAATTTTGCTTCCCAAAACAATTGTTCTTGCTCGATTATGGGAAAGCACATGCTGGTACAATCCCCGGGATCCCTGCTCAGAAGCAATCTCGTCTACCAAAATTGGGAGATTGACATCAAGGGCGTCAAGTTTCCAACATCATTGATAATCATCGATTCCAACAAATTGTGCGACCCAATACCAAGTCTGCATTAGTTGTGCGACCAGAGAAGTTATCATGAAAAATATGGAAGGTCGTACCACAAGTTTTTATGCCTGCAAGCACATCCCCACGAAGGATATGGTTTTCGCAGCCATAGCAGAAGAGGTGGAATTAATCCCAGTGGTCAGCGAGTATCCAGATATATTTCCTGAGGAATTACCCGGCATGCCACCAGACCGCGAATTGGAGTTCTCTATTGACCTAGTGCCTGGAACCACCCCGATACATAAGAAATATTATCGGATGCCCTCCTCGGAATTGGTGGAATTCAAGAAGCAACTGGATGAGATGCTGCAAAAAGGATACATTTGTCCCAGCTCTTCACGATCGGGATCACTATCAATCTTCGTGGACAAAAAGGATGGCAGTCTACGAATGTGTGTAGACTACCGACAGTTGAATGATGTCACCATTAAAAACAAGTATCCGCTGCCGAGGATTGACGATCTGTTTGATCAACTCAGTGGGGCCAAAGTATTCTCAAAGATTGATTTGAGGACGGGATATCATCAACTCAAGATTAAGAAGGAAGATATTCCTAAGACCGCATTCACCACATGGTACGGTCTTTACTGTCCTTCGACCTCACCAACGCTCCTGCATTCTTTATGCATATGATGAACAAGGTGTTTATGGACTTCTCGGACAAGTTTGTGGTGGTGTTCATTGATGACATCCTCATTTATTCCAAAAGCAAGGACGAACATAAGGAGCATCTTCTTGCAGTTTTGCAACGGCTTCGCGATCATCAATTGTATGCCAAATTCAGCAAATGTGACTTTTGGCTCTAGAAAGTGGGATTCCTCGGACATATCCTCTCGGCAGAAGGAGTCTCGATGGACCCAAGCAAGGTAAAAGATGTACTTGATTGGTCCGCACCCACCACTGTCTCAGAAATCTGGAGTTTCCTTGGACTGGTCGGATACTATCACCGCTTTATCGAAGGATTTTCCAAGATCACCAAGCCAATGACTAAGCTCCTCAAGAAGGACAAGAAGTTTGTATGGACTGAAGACTGCGAACAGAGCTTCAATGATTTAAAAACCAGACTGACATCGGCACCCGTATTAACTCTTCCAGATATCTACCGCAGTTTTGATGTTTACTACGACGCCTCCAGAAAAGGACTCGGGTGTGTACTCATGCAAGATGGCAAAGTGGTGGCCAATGCATCTCGCCAACTGCGACAGCATGAAGGAAATTATCCTACTCATGATTTGGAATTGGCCGCGGTGGTTCACACTTTAAAAATCTGGAGACATTATCTGATTGGAAAGAAGTGCCAGATATTCACCGACCATAAAAGTCTCAAGTATATATTCACTCAGCCCGACTTGAACCTTCGACAGCGAAGATGGCTCGAGTTAGTTAAGGACTATGACCTCAGAAGAAATTATCACCCGGGCAAAGCAAATGTGGTGGCTGACGCTCTCAGCCGCAAACCCGCCAAGCTCAATGCCCTAATGGATTCCTTGCCTCCAGAGCTCTATGAGGAAATCCTGCAGCTAAATCTGGTAATCACCGACGCCCATCTTACCAATATATTGGAAGTTGCTCCTACTCTTGAAGAAGAAATCCGCAGAGCTCAAGCGGATGATAAGGTGTTACAGATACATGTTCAGAAGCTGCACCAAGGGCAAGCACCTGATTTCTCTATGGATCAGCAAGGTTCGCTAATGTTCCGAGGAAGACTTTGCGTACCCAACCAAGACAGTCTGACGAAGAAAATATTGGCGGAAGCACATGAAGCACCATACTCAATTCATCCCGGTGGTACCAAGATGTATGAGGATCTTCGTCAGATATTTTGGTGGGATGGAATGAACAAAGACATCGCGTATTTTGTGGCCTACTGCGATATCTGCAATAAGGTAAAGGCGGAACACCAAAAACCCACCGGACTCCTCCAGCCTCTGTCGGTATTCCAATGGAAATGGGACAATATTTGCATGGATTTCATCACCGGATTACCAAGGTCTCATCGAGGAAACGACGCGATATGGGTCATAGTGGACACTCTAACCAAGGTGGCACACTTCCTACCTATCCAGACCACATATCGTGCAAATCAACTTGCACAGCTATATGTATCAAGAATCGTCAGTCTGCATGGAGTACCCAAGACTATCACCTCCTACAGGGGATCTCTATTCACATCCTCATTTTGGTCCCGACTTCATCAAGCCTTGGGAACCGCTCTGAAGTACAACACGGCTTACCATCCTCAGACAGATGGGAAGAATGAGCGAGTAAATCAAATACTCGAGGATATGCTCCGGGCATGTGCATTGGCCCAAGGAACCAAGAGGGAAGACTATCTGCCCTACGCCGAGTTTTCCTACAATAACAGTTTCCAAGCCAGCTTAAAGATGTCACCTTATGAAGCCCTGTATGGCCGGAAATGCCACACCCCATTAAATTGGTCCCAAACCGGAGATAGCCGTATTTTCGGGAATGATTTAATGCTCGAAGCCGAGAAGCAAGTCAAGGAAATCCGAGACAGACTGCAGTTGGCCAAATCGCGATAGAAGAGCTACTATGATGCCAAACATCGTTAGATCAGCTTCGAACCCGGAGAACATGTATATCTCTGAGTCACCCCTATGAAGGGAGTCAAGAGGTTTCAGACCCGAGGAAAATTGGCACCCAAATATATCGGTCCATTCCCCATCATGGCCAGAGTCGGAACAGTTGCGTACCAGTTGGAATTGCCACCAGAATTGTCCGAAGTACACAACGTGTTTCACATCTCGCAGCTAAGAAGATGCATCTCACCACCAGAGAAAAAGACTGCTATGTCAGATATAGAATTGGCTAAGGATTTAACTTATGAGGAAAAGCCAATCAGAATACTGGATCAGACAGAAAGGGTCACTCACAGCAAAGATATAAGATTTTACAAGGTTCAGTGGGAGCATCACACAGAAGAAGAAGCAACCTGGGAAAGAGAGGAATTTTTAAGGATTGCATACCCAGAATGGTTTTCCCAAGCAACCAAATCTCGAGGACGAGATTCATCCTAAGTGGGGGAGGTTTGTGACAGCCTGGATTTTTGCCTTCTCTCTTTTTACCGGACTTGCCTTATCTCTCTTTCCGGACTTGGTTTTCATCGTGGTTTTTGTCCTGATTGGATTTGGATTTCTGGATCAATTCAAATGGACTTGTCACATGGGCATATCCTTGGCTTTCACCCAATTAACCTATCCACCTTATCCCTCCCACAAATTTCCCAAAATAATAAAATGAATATTTTTCCTTTAAGGAAAATATTCATTTTTCTCTCTTAAGTTCATTTCAGAACTTTGTGCTCCAAAGCAACCTCAATTTTTCTTGCTTAGAAAAATCTGAGATAATTCCTAAATATTCTTAGAAACATGGCACATCTTCCCATGCAAAAATATTGCATCACTTTTTGTAATATTTTTACTATAGAAAATCTTTTCACTTCTGGACCAGAAATGCAGTTTGAACAACAAGTGCATTTTCCCCTGAGATTTTAGCCTTGATCTTTCTTGAGCTTAAACACCCTCCTAAGAAACCCTAAACCCCAGGAGATCAGCCCTAATTGCCTTCTAGAAGGTGGCCAAACTTGGCGGCCAAGTTTCTGTACAGAAACTTGGCAGCTAAGTGGCGTCACTTCTGGTCGACCTGAGCATGAGCCATCAACTCCCCTAGACTAAACACTGCAAAGTCGAGAGCGTAGACAAGGTTTGGCCGCTCCTGGGCGTCGTTTTGACCATGCCAGCTTGGTGACCATGCGTGGACACGGTGCCTGGCATGCGTCTCGACGCGCTCTGGCTGGCACGTTGCGCTCTGTTTTGCGCGTGTGCATGCTAGCGCTCGCCTCCGACTGCCGTATCGTGCCACAGCCTTCGACCCATCACCCATGACCCCTCCCTGGCGCTCGCCGACGCCGGAGCCGCCGCAGCAAGACCGTTCGGGTCGCAGCCAAAATGGCACAGTGTGCGCGTGTGCTTGTCCCCATCTCAAACCGCCTCATGTGCTCGTCCGCGAGCGTGGGCAAGCGCCGGCGTTGACGCTGCACCCTGTCCCCTCGCGTTGGAGCCTCTCATCGATGTTCGCCACGTGTCCAGAACGCTCCGGCGGTGACACATTCCCCCCCCCCTCTTGCTCCGGCTATATAAAGCCACCCCGACTCGAATCCTCGCCACGCACCACTCCACACAATCACCATGAACAAATAGAACGACCGTAGTTTGGTTGGGCAGGCCTCTGGCCGTCGCCCCGACCCAAGGACTCCGACGATCCTCACAGGCCAGCTGCTGCTCCCCAGGGCCTCTCGAGCTCAAGCAGCTGCTTGGGCAGGGCCTTGGTGGTCTGCTGGAGTTGCCTGGATCCCGCCAAGCCCTCGGACCTGCCTCTTGCCGCCATCTTCCACCTCTCCGGCGAACCCCGTCCACCACCGAAGCTTGCGAGATCAACTACGACCAGCTCCGTCCACCTCTCACCAAGCCACAGGTACAGGCAGGTCCGCCGCGATCCCCGCTTACAATCTATCCCTCTAGCCTAGCCCCAAACCCCCTCGTCCTCGGCGTAAGCTCCGGCGAAGCGCCGCCCCTCCTCTGATCTTGATCCCCCTCTCCCTCTCCTGATTGGTGGGGCCCAGTGTCAGCCTCACGACTCGCGACCAAAGCGGTACGAGTGGAGGCGCACTCCCACTTTACGCCTTCGACGTCACCTCCCTGGAATTTCTGTTTAATTCAAATTTATTCAAAAATTTGACCAAACTTTGACCAGCCATAATTTCTAAACCACAAGTCCAAATGAATTGATTCTTTTTGCATTGTCTTTGTTACAGAAAGCCCTAGCAACACACCAAAGGGTGGATTTTTCCTTGATGTCTAGAATTTCTGGTGATTTTGAGAATGAGTTTTGACATTTATTTGTGTGGTTTTAAAATATTTTCAGAAGGAGGATCTTGCCTTGAAGCTAACCAGGACGAGTGTGACCCTCCTCTGCACAAAGGCAAGCCACAACATCATTTGGATGGTGTTATTTCAATATCTATGCTTTTCTACTTGAATATGAGTCTTTAATTGCATTTAAAATTTGATAAATTAATATGGTTAATTGCTAGATGTTTTATGATGCTTGACATGCTTGTTGTAGCCTCTGGTTGTGTCCATAGAATTGTTTGGCTAAGTAGTGTAAGATTTTGCACTAGATATTTTGTTATGGAAAGCTGTGGTAGTTATTTTGCTAGTAATAATTCTCAACTAAATAATGCACTAATAAAAATGTTGTTTGTAGAAAAAGAAAAAAATGACTTATAACCAGAGAAGTTTCTGATCTTAGAAGTGTAACTTAGTTATATTGCTTGTTTTGATCCATGCTTAAGAGTTGCTTCTCTGTGTGATGAGTAGTTGCATGATTTTCGGTATGATGCCATGATAGTGATAGAAAGTTTTTCTGAAAGTTAATATTTGATTAATTTCAACTTAAATATGATGTTGATCACATCATGGTGCCATTGAATCGGGTTCTAATTCAGTGCGACCACATTTACCTAATGGGAAGGTCTTGATTCGGTCCTTTGTTGTGGCTCTCACCGGTGCCTCCCGCGAGGGAAGGTTATGGGTGTGCTTACC
Organism: Triticum dicoccoides; assembly: GCF_002162155.2. NCBI lineage: Eukaryota > Viridiplantae > Streptophyta > Magnoliopsida > Poales > Poaceae > Triticum > Triticum dicoccoides. The sequence goes on from NC_041387.1 coordinate 632,212,207, forward strand.
CTGGCCTGGTAGGCAGACATAACCTTGTTTGATTGTTTGTTTTTATGGTACCTTGTCCCCATTTGGGACCGTTTTGCCATGACGGTGGCCGTTGGTGTCTTTGGTAGACACGGGGCCACCCAAGACCTAGCCCTGAGGGAGACAGTCGGAGTGGCCAGGGAGAGTGCATGGCAAAGGGAGGTGTCGGTGTCAAAACCGGTAGATCTCGGGTAGGGGGTCCCGAACTGTGCGTCTAGGCGGGTGGTAATAGGAGACGAGGGACAAGATGTTTTTACCCAGGTTTGGGCCCTCTCGATGGAGGTAAAACCCTACTCCTGCTTGATAAATATTGATGGTATGGGTAGTATAAGAGTAGATCTACCACGAGATCAGAGAGGCTAAACCCTAGAAGCTAGCCTATGGTATGATTGTTGTTCACCCTACGGACTAAAACCCTCCGGTTTATATAGACACCGGAGAGGGCTAGGGTTACACAGAGTCGGTTACAATGGGAGGAGACCTACATATCCGTATCGCCAAGCTTGCCTTCCACGCCAAGGAAAGTCCTAACCGGACACGGGACGAAGTCTTCAATCTTGTATCTTCATAGTCCAGGAGTCCGGCCAAAGGTTATAGTTTGGTCATCCGGACACCCCCTAATCCGGGACTCCCTCAGTAGCCCCTGAACCAGGCTTCAATGACGACGAGTCCGGCGTGCTGTTTGTCTTCGGCATGGCAAGGCGGGTTCCTCCTCCGAATACTTCATAGAAGATTTTAAACACAAGGATAGTGTCCGTCTCTGCAAAACAAGTTCCACATACCACCGTAGAGAGAATAATATTTGCACAAATCTAATCTGCTGACGTATTCCACAGCGTGACATCACGCCACGGCCAAGCCTTTATTCGAATCGTTTTACTGTCCCACCTCAGTGCGTTTAGCGAGGCGGTTTCCTTGGCATGTCTTGTCAAAGTAGAGATCGTGTCCCCTTATTCCGGGATTCTCATCAATACGGGCATGGGTAACCCAACCGTGCCATTAATCACGGCGCTTGGGAGATAAGCGAGTTTTACCAGGCTGGTGGGGGCACATAGTTTCGTCCGCCCATATAATGGGATAAGAATCCACCTCTTTCATCTACGCTTTCTTCCTCCTTCGCTTATCCATTTCCGCACACATGAGCTCCAGTGCCCAAGTCTGCACTTCCCACCTCAACCTTCTCCAGCCATGTCCGGAGCGGGAGGGAGGTGGATGTCCTCCTCCGTCACGGAGGGGCACATCAAAAAGTTGAGGAAAGCCGTATACTTGTCCAACGACGTTGCGCACCGGCTCCCAGACGAGGGGCAGCTCATCCCCATCCCTAGGCCCCATGAGAGTTTGGTGTTCCTCCCCCATTTCCTCCGCAGACTGGGCTTCCCACTCCACCCATTTGTCCGGGGGCTCATGTTCTACTACGGCCTGGATTTCCACGATCTGGCCCCGAACTTCATCCTCAACATCTCGACGTTTATCATCGTGTGCGAGGCCTTCCTCCGCATCAAGCCCCACTTCGGCTTATGGCTGAAGATCTTCAATGTCAAGCCGAAGGTAGTGGGCGGCCAGCAAGCGAAGTGCGGAGGTGCCATGGTGGGCAAGATGCCCAACGTCACATGGCTCGAGGGCTCCTTTGTGGAAACCATCAAAGGGTGGCAATCGGGGTGGTTCTACATCACCGAGCCGCGTGACCTTGAATGGGCAGCGGCCCCCAAATTCCGATCTGGCATCCCCGCATGGCTCACCTCCTGGAAAGAGACGGGCCTGTCGTAGGGTAATTCGGGAGAGCTGAACGGACTCCAAACCTGCGTCCAAAACTTGATGGACAAGAAGGTTAAACTTGTCAACGTAGTCCAGGTCATGCTCTTCCGCCGGATCCTCCCGTGTCAACGACGTGCTTTTAACTTGTGGGAGTTCGAACCGACCCAGCACCAAACTTTGTCCAGGCTCTTTGACACAACGCACGAGGATGCCTGGATGGTGCTATTCAAGGGCGCCGAGGTTCCTCCTCCCATTACCGAGGATCACGGATTCTGCGCGAAGCGCCAAGCCAGCGTAGTAAGCTTGTTTTACCCTTTACGAGATACTTGTTTTTCATAGTTTGACTCTATGCGGGATCTAAGCTCCCGTTCCTTTGACAGGACTGGCAGAAGAAGTCCGAACAGATCGACTATCCGGCTCCATTGCCCGAAGGCCCAGCAGATGCCCGCTTGGCGAAGCTGCTGGTCCCGGCACCTCACGTGGTGCCGTAGAAGAAGGCCAAGAAGAAGACCACGGGAACTCGAAAGAGTTCCCGACGCCTGGTGGTGTCGGATTCATCGTCCGATGAATCCAAAGCGCACTCCTCCCACGGAGACGAGGAGGAGGAAGAAGAGGCCTCTCCCTCTCCAAC
>NC_041387.1:632214859-632227335 GCF_002162155.2 Triticum dicoccoides
GAAAAGGAAGGCCGCCACAACTAGGGGGGCTGGAGGGTTCAAGAAGGGAAAGACCCTTCCTCCGGACTACTCCACCAACGCCAACGACGGCGAAGAGGAGTGGCCATCCAGGGCCAAGCCCCTGGAAAAATCGTAAGTATCCGGATACCAGAACAACGCATGACATTCCTTTATTACACAATATCTTATGACGCCGAATATAATCATGCAGTCCGCCGAAGGCCCGGCTCAATGCTTCGTCGAGCGGTTCCCTGGATTCGTCGGATGTGAATAGTCTTTCACTCCCGACTGCCACCTCCCCTCGCCCTACGGACGATGCCGAGGTGGAGTCTCCAAAGGGGCCAAGGCAGGAGGAGGTGGTCCTGGAGGAGCCGCAAGGTGACCACCCGGACTCCAGGCGCAAAGGGGATGAAAACCCAAAGGGCTGTAGGTCCGGCCCTGGGCCGGACACCGCACCGGAACCTTCAGTGGTTTCGGAGTCTGGCAGGCGCCCCCCTAGTAAGAAGGGCAAGCCTACAACACCGGTGACCTCTGTCCAACCGGAGGCACCGGATAATTTGCTGGAGGTGCTTAACAACGCCTCCATCGACGAGGAGCACCGTACTATTATGAGTGCGGTGATCTAGAAGGTTCAGTCCGCCAAGAGCGGGCTGACGGAAGCCTGTGCCAGCCTTCTAACAGGCTTTGAGGTATGTATTTAAGATATGTAAAAATATTACCTCATAGAGAGTAGCCCCTGATGCTCAGTTTGGTGTTCGGAAAGAAAAGCCGGACTGAGTATCTAAAAAGATATACACACGAGTCTAACATAAGTTTGTCAATATGGGAATGCAGGCTACGGTGCTGACCTCTGCCGCCCTGATTGCAGAGGTCGATGCATTGAAGCAGAGCCTCGAGCAGTCCGAGAACGAGCTCGGCCTTGCAAAAAACAGCTCGAGGACAAGGAAGGTAAGTAGTACCTTATGTAAATATATAAAAAGATCTGGTTCCAAATAATGACAGGACCAACATGAGTATTACAGGGGACACAACCAAGGTGGCGACCCTGAAGGAAGCACTGTCCAAGGCCAAAGATAATGTGGCCGTGGAGCGCACCGAGCGAGAAAAGCAGGAGGCGCGGGTGGCGGAGGTGCGGCAAGAGCTCCATGCTCTTCTGAAAAAACATGAGAGTTTGGAGCTTGACTCAAAGACTCGAGAGTCCGAGCTTGCCTCGGCCCTTGAGAGCGCCAAATCTGCCAAGGCCGAAGCCCAAAAAGCCCTCCAGGAAATTGAGGCGATGAAGAAGATAGTGGTGGGTAAGGCATTCTTTATGCAAAGAAAGCACATGAAAGTAAATTACTTGTTACTTACCCGAGTCTGGAGCTCTCTAGGAGCATTCATAGATCTGCCCTGCAGTGTGTCTGACGCTGCCGCATTCTACCGTGCCGAGGAAGGGAGCTCGACGGAGAAGGTGTCCTGGTCCTAGTATATTGAGGCCGGACACCCGGTGCCTTTGAGCGACCAGCTGACCAGCTGAAGCAGCTGGTCGAGCTCCATAAGGAAGCCGAACAGGCCATGAAGGGCCTGATCGGACGGCTATGGCATGGGGTGGTCATGCCTGGGAGCTACTTTGGGCTGGTGAGGCGGCTGGTGGATGCCTGTCCATGGCTTGAAATCATCAAGCGCTCCTTATGCATCGAAGGCGCCCGTAGGGCCCTTGCCCGTGTTAAAGTACACTGGGGCAAGATGGATGGTGAGAAGCTGGTGACAGATGGGCCTCCGGAGGGGAAGGAGCATCGCAAGCCTGAGTTGTATTATCAGGGCGTCCTGAAGGGTGTCTGCCTTGTGGCGAATGAGTGTTCCAAGGATGTAATTTTTGAGTAAACTTGCTCGTGTTATCCTGTGCGCTGAAAACTTGTTCATATGCGCTAAGCAACGCTTTTTGAATTTAAAATATTACCTTCTGTGCGACCGTTTGTTAAATCTGAGAGATGGCGAGTCGTCGGCTTTTACCCCCATGCCACGAGTGCTGGGGTGTTCGGGATAAACTTGAGCACTCTTGTTCCCATTCTTGGGTCCTTCGAGGGAGGCGCTCACCACAACGAACAAGGCAATCGGACTATAATGCTTTATCACTCTCACTTAGCCATAGAATTCTATAATTTGAAATTTCGGCGAAGCCCCTAGTATTCGGAAGACCGAGTTCGGGGCGCTATCCACGCCTAGGCCGGACAAAGACAGCTCCTCGCTCTAAGCGGCATAAGTCTTTAGGGACTCGAAACCTCTCGAACAACGATCGGCTCTCGCCCTATCATGACAGTCAGTTTTGGCTTTCTCTACTGAGGTGCTTAACCCAACTCAACTGGGGCACAATCGCAGTAGTTCTCCCAGCGCTACCTTAGCCGATAGTACGGAACGTAATGTACCAAAACATGGGAGCCGGGCAAACCCAACTATTGACCCAAGACATGATTCGGAGCCGATGCATATAATGCTATAAGTTCGGGGTGCCGCATTCGTGAGAGTGTTCGGAATTCTCGCACCATATTCTGGGGTACCTGAGCCCCTGGTGTATTGGCCGTACCAGAGTGTACAGTTGCATAATGTCATAACTGAACATATTTACATAAAAATGAATGCAATGATAGACAAGAGCTATGTATTGTTTATTAAAAGGCTGCTGTGAAAGCAGAACGATACAAATAGTGCGATAAGCAAGAGATGGGATTATTTGACATGTCCCCCTCCAGGGGCAAGCTGCGAGACTTTATTTAAGACAGGTATTTAGCTCGTTATAGAGACCACCTGGACATTCGACGTAGCTTGCTGCCTCCCTGGCTGTTGCATCGTGTGTTCGGTGATTGTACTGCCGGACAGGCCTTCCGAAGAGTGGAGTCCTGAAAGTAAGAAAAAGGAAATTACAAAATTGGGAGCCCCTAGTGCGGTTGAGCCGCATTTTGGGGCGTGCCGTGGTTGTGCCCCGCCCCTTATGCCCATGGTATTTCTAGAGCGTAATTATGTACGCGTGGTACTAGTTTCGCAATTTCGCGAGGGCTGGGGTTGGGGCCACACTGCTACGCTTGCTCGGAACGTGCCAGGCAGTCTTGTTGTAGGTTACTCCGGGCGCGCTTGATGGTGTCCGGACGTTTAATAGCCAGACTGGAGAATTGCCTTGATAGGCTACTTTGTACTTCCGCCGTGAGGGTCGCCGTATGCTCCTCCGTTCGGAGAGAGCGTTCGATGTTTCCGTTGACTGTAATGACTCCTCGAGGGCCTGGCATCTTGAGCTTGAGGTATGCGTAGTGCGGCACCGCATTGAACTTTGCAAATGCGGTTCGTCCGAGCAGGGCGTGATAGCCACTGCGGAATGGGACTATGTCGAAGATTAACTCCTCGCTTCAGAAATTATCCGGGGATCCGAAGACCACTTCGAGTGTAACTGAGCCTGTACAGTTGGCCTCTACACCTGGTATGACGCCTTTAAAGGTCGTCTTTGTGGGTTTAATCCTTGAGGAATCTATGCCCATTTTTCGCACTTTATCCTGATAAAGCAGGTTCAGGCTACTGTCGCCGTCTATAAGGACTCTAGTGAGGTGAAATCTGTCAATGATTGGGTCTAGAACCAATGCGGCGAATCCGCCATGGCGGATGCTAGTTGGGTGGTCCCTTCGATCAAAAGTGATCGGGCAGGAGGACCACGGGTTGAACTTTGGGGTGACTGGCTCCAACACATATACGTCCCTGAGTGCACGCTTCCGCTCTCTTTTGGGGATGTGGGTTGCGTATATCATGTTCACCGTCCGCACTTGTGGAGGAAAGCCCTTCTGTCCCCTATTGTTCGGCGGCCGGGGCTCCTCCTCGTCATCACTGTGCAGCCCCTTGTCTCTGTTCTCGGCACTTAACTTGCCTGTGTGCTTGAACACCCAACAATCCCTGTTGGTGTGATTGGCTGGCTGTTTGGGGGTGTCGTGTATCTGGCACAAGTGATCGACTATTCGGTGCAAACTGGACGGGCCCGGAGTATTTCTTTTGAATGGCTTTTTCCACTGACTGGGTTTAGAGCCTCTGAATCCGGCATTAACTGCCGTATCCTCAGCATTGTCGCCATTAATGTGGCGCTTGTGCTTGTTGCGACGCGGCCTGCCATTGTTGTCCTTGGTATCCAAATTACCAGGGCTTTTGGTCATGTTATTGCTACGAGCTAGCCAGCTGTCTTCTCCCGCGCAAAAGCGGGTCATGAGTGTTGTGAGGGCTGCCATGGATTTCGGCTTTTCCTGTCCTAGGTGCCGGGCAAGCCATTCATCATAGATGTTATGTTTGAAGGTTGCGACGGCCTCTGCGTCCCGACATTCGACTATTTGGTTTTTCTTGGTTAGGAACCGTGTCCAGAATTGTCTGGCCGATTCCTCTGGCTGCTGAATTATGTGGCTTAGGTCATCGGCGTCTGGTGGTCGCACATAGGTGCCCTGGAAATTTTCGAGGAATGTGGCTTCCAGGTCCTCCCAGCAACCAATTGACTCTGCTGGCAAGCTGTTAAGCCAATGCCGAGCTGGTCCTTTAAGCTTGAGTGGGAGGTATTTGATAGCGTGTAGATCATCACCGCGGGCCATGTGGATATGAAGGAGATAATCCTCGATCCATACCACAGGATCTGTTGTGCCATCATATGATTTGATGTTTACGGGTTTAAAACCCTCGGGGATTTTATGATCCATTACTTCATCTGTGAAGCATAGTGGGTGTGCGGCGCCTCTGTACTAGGCTATATCACGACTTAGCCCAAATGACCTTTGTCCGCTGTGTTCGGCCTGGCTGTATTTGCCATATCCGGCGTGACGGTTATCGTCACGTGTCGTCGGGCGCCCACGCGATACGTAGATTGATCTTGTTTGCCTTGCCTTGTCATCCAATATGTCTTGCAGGTCTGGCGCATTTCCCCGTGCCTTGCTATTTTTTGAGCGACGCCGGGGTGCGGCTTGAGTGGATGGCCGAGAGGCCTCTCTGTCGCAGCCACGAGGTGGTCAGTCGGCCACGTCGTGCACTGGTGATGTGGGTTCAGGATCTTCCTCCTCTAATGGGGTAGCAGCCTACGCTTTGGGTAGCTCTTGGAGGGGCGTTCGAGTTCGTACTCTTCGGCCGCAAGGACTTCAGTCCATTTGTCGGCTAGCAAGTCTTGGTCAGCTCTAAGCTGCTGCTATTTTTTCTTGAGGCTGCTCGCCGTGGCCATAAGCCTGCGTTTTAAACGCTCTTGTTCGACGGGGTCCTCAGGCACGACAAATTCGTCGTCGTCGAGGCTTGCTTCGTCTTTGGAGGGAGGCATGTACTTATCGTCCTCTACCTCTCTGTCTGCCGCTCTCTCATGAGGGCTGGCTTCTCCATCCTCCTGTGCTGAATCCTGCTGGAGGAGGTTGTCTTCGGCACTATCCGGGGTGTTATTATCTCCCGTGCCGGAATCGTCATTTTTGCTTTGGCGGGATTTAGAGCGGCGCCGCTGACGCCGGCGCTTAAGCTGCTTCTTGGAGGGGTCATCCTCCGTTTTTCCATCGCCATTCCCTTCTTTTGGGGTGTCCACCATGTATATGTCATATGACGAGGTGGCCTTCCAGTGCCCTATAGGCGCTGGTTCTTGGTCGTCTCCTGCATCGGCATCCATACCGTTGATGTCTTCGGAGTCGAAGTCGAGCATGTCGGTTAAATCATCGACAGTGGCTACGAAGTGGGTGGTGGGTCGGTGAGGGAGTCCTGGATTAGGGGTGTCCGGATGGCCGGACTAAGACGTTTGGCCGGACTCCTGGACTATGAAGATACAAGATTGAAGACTCCGTCCCCTGTCCGGATGGGACTTTCCTTGGCGTGGAAGGCAAGCTTGGCGATACGATATGAAGATCTCCTCCCATTGTAACCAACTCTGTGTAACCCTAGCCTTCTCCGGTGTCTATATAAACCGGAGAGTTTTAGTCCATTGGACGAACAACAATCATACCATAGGCTAGCTTCTAGGGTTTAGCCACTCCGATCTCGTGGTAGATCTACTCTTGTACTACCCATATCATCAATATTAATCAAGCAGGAGTAGGGTTTTACCTCCATCGAGAGGGCCCGAACCTGGGGAAAAACTTCGTGTCCCTTGTCTCCTGTTACCATCCGCCTAGACGCACAGTTCGGGACCCCCTACCCGAGATCCGCCGGTTTTGACACTGACATTGGTGCTTTCATTGAGAGTTCTCTGTGTCATCGCCTTTAGGCCCGATGGCTTCTTCGCTCGTCAATTGTGATGCGGTCCGGGATGAGACTTTTCTCCCCGGACAGATCTTTGTATTCGGCGACTTCGCACTGCTGGCCGACTCGTTCAGCCATCTGGAGCAAATCGAAAGCTACGCCCCTGGCCATCAGGTCAGGTTTGGAAGCTTAAACTACACGGCCGACATCCGCGGGGACTTGATCTTCAACGGATTCGAGCCACGACCGGGCGCGCCGCACTGTCACGATAGGCATGATTTAGCTCTGTCATCGGACAACACCCAGAGCGTCGCTCAGGTGTCCGCTCCGACCATTAGCTCGAAGCCCACTGCGCCAGTCGGGGACGGACGGTTGGACGTCGCCCCGGAAACTGCAACCTCTATGGCGATAGAGCCAGATACCAGCCTAGTCCCTCGCAAGGCCCGTGACTCCAAGGTGCCGGACTCCGATCCGGACTCCGTAAATCCCGCACCTATTCCGATTAAGCCCGACTGGGCTCCGGTCATGGAGTTCACCGCCGCGGACGTCTTTCAGCACTCGCCTTTCGGCAATATCCTGAATTCATTAAAGTCTCTCTCTTTGTCAGGAGAGCACTGGCCGAACTACGGCCAACACGGTTGGGATGCGGACGACGAAGAAATTCGAAGCCCACCCACCACCCACTTCGTAGCCACTGTCGACGATTTAACCGACATGCTCGACTTTGACTCCGAAGACATCGACGGCATGGACGCCGATGAAGGAAACGATCAAGAACCAGCACCTATAGGGAACTGGAAAGCCACCTCGTCATATGACATATACATGGTGGACACCCCTAAAGCGGGGGATGGCGAGGAGAAAATGGAGGATGACCCCTCCAAGAAGCAACCCAAGCGCCGACGTCAGCGGCGCCGCTCTAAGTCCCACCAAAGCAAAAACGGCGACTCCGACACCGGAGATAACAACACGCCGGATAGCGCCGAAGACAACCCCCTCCAGCAGGATTCAGTGCAGGAGGACGAAGGAGCCAGCCCTCATGAGAGAGCGGCCGACAAAGAGGATGAGTACGACAATTACATGCCTCCCTCCGAAGACGAGGCAAGCCTCGACGACGACGAATTCGTCGTGCCAGAGGATCCCGTCGAACAAGAGCGTTTCAAACGCAGGCTCGTAGCCACGGCAAGCAGCCTCAAGAAGAAATAGCAGCAGCTTAGAGCTGACCAAGACTTGCTAGCCGACAGATGGACCGAAGTCCTGGCGGGCGAAGAGTATAAACTAGAACGCCCATCCAAGAGCTACCCAAAGCACAGGCTGCTACCCCAACTTGAGGAGGAAGCAACTAAACCTACATCACCAGCGTACGATGCGCCCGATCGGCCACCCCGTGGCCGCGATAGAGAGGCCTTCAGGCCCTCAACCCAAGCCGCACCCCGACACCGCTCAAAACATACTAGAGTACGGGGAGACGCAACAGACCTGCGAGACATCTTGGAGAATAAGGCAAGGCAAACAAGATCGATCTACAGATCGCATGGGCGCCCCACTTCACGTGACGCTAGCCGTCACGCCGGACATAATAAGTATGGCCCAGCCGAATACAACAGACCAAGCTCGTCCGAGCTGCGTCGTGATATAGCCCAGTACAGGGGCGCCGCACACCCACTATGCTTCACAGACGAAGTAATGGATCATCAAATCCCCGAGGGCTTCAAACCCATAAACATCGAATCATACGATGGCACAACAGATCCTGCGGTATGGATCGAGGATTATCTCCTTCATATCCACATGGCCCGTGGTGATGATCTACACGCCATCAAATACCTCCCGCTCAAGCTTAAAGGACCAGCTCGACATTGGCTTAACAGCCTGCCAGCAGAGTCAATTAGTTGTTGGGAGGACCTGTTCTACATTCCTTGACAACTTCCAGGGCACGTATGTGTGACCACCAGACGTCGATGACCTAAGCCACATAATCCAGCAGCCAGAGGAATCGGCCAGACAATTCTGGACACGGTTCCTAACCAAGAAAAACCAAATAGTCGATTGTCCGGATGCCGAGGCCCTTGCAACCTTCAGGCACAACATCCGAGACGAATGGCTTGCCCGGCACCTAGGACAGGAAAAGCCGAAATCTATGGCAGCCCTCATGACACTCATGACCCGCTTCTGTGTGGGAGAAGATAGCTGGCTAGCTCGTAGCAATAACATAACCAAGAGCCCCGGCAATTCGGATACCAAGGATAGCAACAGCAGGTCACATCGCAACAAGCATAAGCGCCGCATTAATGGTGACAATACGGAAGATACGGCAGTCAATGCCGGATTCAGAGGCTCTAAACTGGGTCAGCGGAAGAAGCCATTCAAAAGAAACCCTCAGGGCCCATCCATCTTAGACCGGATACTCGATCGCTCGTGCCAGATACACGGCACCCCCGAACAGCCAGCCAATCACACCAACAGGGATTGTTGGGTGTTCAAGCAGGCAGGCAAGTTAAGTGCCGAGATCAGAGACAAGGGGCTACATAGCGATGACGAGGAGGGGGCCCGGCCGCCAAACAACAAAGGAGAGAAGGGATTTCCCCCGCAAGTTCAGACGGTGAACATGATATACGCAACCCACATCCCCAAAAGGGAGCAGAAGCATGCTCTCAAGGACGTCTATGCGCTGGAGCCAGTCGCCCCAAAGTTCAACCCATGGCCCTCCTGCCCGATCACCTTCGACCGAAGGGACCATCCCACCAGCATCCGTCACGGCAGATTCCCCGCACTGGTCCTAGACCCAATTATCGACGGATTTCACCTTACCAGAGTCCTAATGGACGGCGGCAGTAGCCTGAACCTGCTTTACTAGGACACAGTGCGAAAAATGGGCATCGATCCTTCTAGGATTAAACCCACAAAGACAACCTTCAAAGGTGTCATACCAGGGGTAGAGGCCAGCTGTATAGGCTCGGTTACACTCGAAGTGGTCTTCGGATCCCCGGATAACTTCCGGAGTGAGGAGTTAATCTTCGACATAGTCCCATTCCGCAGCGGCTATCACGCCCTGCTTGGACGAACCGCATTTGCAAAATTCAATGCGGTGCCGCACTATGCATATCTCAAGCTCAAGATGCCAGGACCTCGCAGAGTCATCACGGTAAACGGAAACACCGAATGCTCTCTCCGAGGAGCACACGGAGGCCTTGGCGGCGGAAGTACAGAGTAGCCTCTCAAGGAAGTTCTCCAATCCAGGCGTCAAACGTCCGGACAACGTCAAGCGAGCCCGAAGTAACCTACAACAAATCCGGCTGGCACGTTCCGAGCAAGCATACCAGTGCGGCCCCAACCCCAGCCCCCGCCAAACGGCGATACTGGTACCACACGTACATAATTACGACTTAGAGATACCATGGGCATAAGGAGAGGGGCACAACAATGGCACGCCCAGAATGCGGCTCAACCGCACTAAGGGGCTCCCTATTTCGCCGTTTTCCTTTTTACACACTTTCAGGACCCAACTATTCGGAAGGCCTGTCCGGCAATACACTCGCCGAACCCACGATGCAACAGCCAGGGAGGGAGCAAGCCACGTCAAAAGTCTAGGTGGTCTCTATAACGAGTTTAATACCTGTTTTACTTACAATCCCGCAGCTTGCCCCTGGAGGGGAATATGTCAAATACTCCCATCTCTTGCTTACCGCACTTCTTGTATCGTTCTGCTTTCGCATCAGCCCTTTTTTTAATAAACAATATATAGCTCTTACCTATTATTGTACTTATCTATTTTTATATACAAATATTTTTAGTCATGACATTCTGCAACCGTACACTTTGGTGCGGACAATACACCAGGGGCTTACAACACCCCATAACATGGTGTGAGAAGACCGAACACTCTCACGAGTGTGGCACCCCGAACTTATAGCACTATATGCATCGGCTCTGAATCATGTCTTTGGTCAATAGTTGGGTTTGCCCGGCTCCCATGTTTTGGTACCTTACGTTCCGCATTGTTGGCTAAGGTAGCGCTAGGAGAACTACTGCGATTGTGCCCCAGTTGAGCTGGGTTAACACCTCAGTAGAGAAAGCTAAAACTGACTGTCATGATAGTGCGAGAGACCGGTCGCTGTTCACGAGGTTTCTTCGAGTCCTTAAAGACTTATGCCGCTTCGAGCGAGGAACCGGACTTATCCGGCCTAGGCGTGGATAGCGCCCCGAACTCGGTCTTCCGAATACTAGGGGCTTCGCTGAAATTTAAAATTATAGAATTCTATGGCTAAGTGAGAGTGATAAAGCATTATAAGTCCGTCGGCCTGGTTCGTTGTGCTGAACGCCTCCCTAGATGGACCCAAGAATGGGAACAAGAGCGCTCAGGTTTATCCTGAACACCCCAGCACTCGTGGCATGGGGGTCGAAGCCGACGACTTGCATCTCTCAGATTTGATAAACGGCCGCACAAAAGGTAATATTTTAAATTAACAAGCGTTGCTTAACGCATATGAACAAAGCTTCAGCGTAGAGGATAACAAATGTGAGTCTACTCAAAAATTACATCTTTGGAGCACTCATCCGCTATACTGCGGGCACCCTTCAGAACGCCATTATAATACATCTCGGGCATATGATACTCCTTGCCGGCGGTGGCGCGTCCGTCAACAGCTTCTCTGCATCTAGCTTGCCCCAGTGCACCTTAGCACGGGGAAGGGCCCGACGGGCACCTTCAATACAAACAGAGCGCTTGACGACCTCAATCCACGGACACGCGTCCACCAGCCGCCGCACCAGACCGAAGTAGCTCCCAGGCATGACTTCTCCAGGCCATAGCCGAGCTATGAGGCCCTTCATGGCCTGTTCGGCCACCTTGTGGAGCTCGACCAGCTGCTTCAGCTGGTCGCTCAGGGACACAGGATGTTCGGCCTCACCATACTGAGACCAGAACACTTTTTCCGTCGAGCTCCCCTCTTCGGCTCGGTAGTATACGGCGGCATCAGACAAACTACGAGGCAGATCAGCGAACGCTCCTGGAGAGCTCCGGATTCGGGTAAGTAGAAGATAATTAACTTTTATATTTTTGCTTTGCATAAAGAATGCCTTACCCACCGCTATCTTCTTCATCGCCTCGATCTCCTGAAGGGCCTTTTGGGCTTCGGCCTTAGCGGTCTTGGCACTCTCAAGAGCCAAGGCAAGCTCAGACTCTCGAGTCTTTGAGTCACGCTCCAAACTCTCGTGTTTTTCCATGATAGCCTGGAGCTCTTGCCGCACCTCTGCCACCCGCGCCTCCTGCTTCTCTCGCTCGGTGCGCTCCAAGGCCGCACTTTTTTCGGCCTTAGAGACCGCATCTTTCAGGGTCGCCACCTCGGTCGTGGCTCCGGCAACATTAATGTTGGTCCTGTTCTTATTTTGCAACCAAGTATTTCTATATACATTTACAGGAGGTACTATGTACCCTCTTTATCCTCGAGCTGCTTCTTGGCACGGCCGAGCTCGCTCTCGGACCGCTCGAGGCTTTCCTTCAATGCATTGACCTCCGCAGTCAGTGCGGCAGAGGTTAGCAGCTCAGCCTCCATTCCCATATTGACATATTTCTATTAGACTCCTGTGTATGTCTTTTTAGATCCTCAGCTCTGCTTTTCTTGCCGAACACCGAACTGAGCATCAGGGGCTACTGTCTATGCGGTAATATTTTTTATATATGTTTTTGAACACATACCTCAAAGCCCGTTAACAGGCTTGTACAGGCTTCCGTCAGCCCGCTCTTGGCGCACTGAACCTTCTGAATCACCGCACTCATAACAGTGCGGTGTTCCTCGTCGATGGAGGCGTCGTTAAGCGCCTCCAGCAAATTGTCCGGCGCCTCCGGGTGGACGGAAGTCGCCGGCGTCGTAGGCTTGCCCTTCCTTTGAAGGCGCCGCCTGTTGGACTCTGGAACCGCTGATGGTTCCGAAGCAGTGTCCGGCCCGGGGACGGACTTAGATCCCTTCGGGGCTTTACCCCCTTCGAGCCTGGAGTCCGGAAGGTCGTCTTGTGGCGCCTCCAGGACAACCTCCTCCCGGTTTTGTCCCCTACGGGACTCCACCTCAGCGTCGTCTGTAGGGAGAGGGGAGGAGGCCGTCGGAAGTGAAGCGCTATTCACGTCCGATGAATTCAGAGAGCCGCTCGACGAACCGCCAAGCTGAGCTCTGGGCGAACTGCATAATTAGATTCGGCATTAGAAGCTATCAAATAATAAAGGAGTGCAATAAGTCATTCGGGTAGCCAGACACTCACGATTTTGCCAGGGGCTTGACCCT
>NC_041387.1:632227763-632238472 GCF_002162155.2 Triticum dicoccoides
TTCGGCGTCGGGGGCGTAGTCCGGCAGAAGGGTTTTCCCCTTCTTTGGACCCTCTGGCTTCCCCAGTTGGGGCGTCCTTTCTTTTTTTTCCTCCCCCCGTTGGAGGGGGAGAGGCTTCTTCTTCTTCTTCTTCCTCCTCGTCTTCGGAGGCGGAGGGTGCATTGGGGTTGTCGGGCAAATCCGACGCCACCGGGCACCGGGAACTCTTTCGGGTCCCCGTGGACTTCTCCTTGGCCTTCTTCTCCGGCACCACGTGAGGTGCCAGAACCAGTAGCTTTGCTAATTGCGCGTCTGCTGGGCCTTCGGGCAAAGGAGCCGGACAGTCAAACTGTCCGGATGTCCTCTTCCAGTCCTGTCAAAGGAACGGGAGTTTAGATCCCACATAAAGTCACACTATGAAATTTGGGTATCCCGTAAGGGACTAAATGTAAGCTTACTTCGGAGGCTTGACATTTGGCGCAGAATCCGCGATCCTCGGTGACGGGAGGGGAGACCTCGGAACTCTTGAAAAGCACCTTCCAGGCATCCTCGTGCTTCGTTTCGAAGAACCGGGATAGAGTCTAGTGCTGGGCCGGGTCGAACTCCCACAAATTGAAGTCCCGTCGTTGACACAGGAGGATCCGGCGGAAGAGCATGACCTGGACCACGTTGACAAGCTTGACCTTCTTGGTCACCAGGTCTCGGACACAGGTTTGGAGTCCGGTCACCTCTTCCGGATTGCCCCACGACAGGCCCGTCTCTTTCCAAGATGTGAGCCGGGTGGGGATGCCGGATCGAAATTCGGGGGCCGCTGCCCACTTAGGGTCACGCGGCTCAGTGATATAAAACCACCCCGATTGCCACCCTTTGATGGTTTCCATGAAGGCACCCTCGA
Organism: Triticum dicoccoides; assembly: GCF_002162155.2. NCBI lineage: Eukaryota > Viridiplantae > Streptophyta > Magnoliopsida > Poales > Poaceae > Triticum > Triticum dicoccoides. The sequence goes on from NC_041387.1 coordinate 632,228,638, forward strand.
GCCAAGTGACATTGGCCATCTTGCCCACCATAGCACCTCCGCATTCCACTTGTCGGCCTTTCACAACCTTCGGCTTGACGCTGAAGATCTTCAGCCATAGGCCAAAGTGGGGCTGGATGCGGAAGAAGGCCTCACACACGACGATAAACACCGAGATATTGAGGATGAAGTTCAGGGCCAGATCGTGGAAGTCCAGGCCGTAGTAGAACATAAGCCCCCAGACGAAAGGGTGAAGAGGAAAACCCAGTCCACGGAGGAAATGGGGAAGAAAAACAACCCTCTCATGGGGCCTGGGGGTGGGGATGAGTTGCCCCACACTTGGAAGCCGGTGCGCGATGTCATTAGACAAGTATCCGGCCTTCCTCAGTTTTTTGATTTGCCCCTCTGTGACGAGGAGGCCATCCATCTACCTCCTGCTCTGGATATGATTGGAGAAGGTTGAGGTGGGAAGTGCGGGCTTGGGCGCTGGAGCTCGAGCGCGCAGGGACGAATAAGCAGAGGAGGAAGAAGGCGTGAATGGAAAGGGTGGATTCTTATCCCCTTATATGGGCAGCCAAAACTACGAGCCCCCCACCAGCCTAATAAAACTCGCTTATCTCCCAAGCGCCGCGGTTAATGGCGCGGTTGGGTTACCCACACCCGTATTGATGAGAATCCCAGAATAAGGGGACACGATCTCTGCTTTGACAAGACGTGCCAAGGAAACCGCCTTGCTAAACGCGCTGAGGTGGAACAATAAAATGAATAAAAGCCTGGCCGTGGCATGATGTCACGCTGCAGAATACGTCAGTAGATCCGATTAACGCAAATATTATTCTCTCTACGGTGGAATGTGGAACTTATTTTGCAGAGCCGGACACTACCCTGGTGTTCAACATCTTCTATGAAATATTTGGAGGAGGAACCCGCCTTGCAATGCCGAAGACAACTTGCGCGCCGGACTTGTCGTCATTTAAGCCTGGTTCAGGGGCTACTGAGGGAGTCCTGGATTAGGGGGTGTCCGGATGGCCGGACTAAGACCTTTGGCCAGACTCCTGGACTATGAAGATACAAGATTGAAGACTACGTCCCGTGTCCAGATGGGACTTTCCTTGGCGTGGAAGGCAAGCTTGGCGATACGATATGAAGATCTCCTCCCATTGTAACTGACTCCGTGTAACCCTAGCCATCTCCGGTGTCTATATAAACTGGAGAGTTTTAGTCCATAGGACGAACAACAATCATACCATAGGCTAGCTTCTAGGGTTTAGCCACTCCGATCTCGTGGTAGATCTACTCTTGTGCTACCCATATCATCAATATTAATCAAGCAGCAATAGGGTTTTACCTCCATCGAGAGGGCCCGAACCTCGGTAAAAACATCGTGTCCCTCGTCTCCTGTTAACATCCGCCTAGACGCACAGTTCGGGACCCCCTACCCGAGATCTGCCGGTTTTGACACCGACAGTGGGCTTTGAATTTCTTCGTCGTCTGCATCCCAACCTTGCTGACCATAGTCCGGCCAGGGCTCTCCTGATAAAGAGAGAGATTTTAGTGAATTCAGAATGTCGCCGAAGGGCGAGTGCTGAAAGATGTCCGCGGCGGCGAACTCCATGATCGGCGCCCAATCGGGTTCGATCGGTAGGGGTGCGGAAGGTTCGGAGTCCGGAAAGGAGACCGACACCTTGGAGTCACGAGCTTCGTAAAGGACAAGGCTGGTGTCCAGCTCGATCACCGTAGAGATTGTAGCCCCCGAGGCGGTGTCTAGCCACCCGTCCTCGATTGGCACAGTCGGCTCCGAGCTAAGGGTCGGAGCGGACACTGAGGCGGCCTCCTGGGCACTATTCGGTGGTAGAGCTAGATCATGCCCATCATGACAGTGCGGCACGCTCGGCTGTGGCAGGAACCCGTCGAAGATCAAGTCTCCGCGGATGTCAGCCGTGTAGTTCAAACTTCCAAATCTGACCTGATGGCCAGGGGCGTAGCTTTCGATCTGCTCCGGATGGCCAAGCGAATTGGCCCGCAGTGCAAAGGCGCCGAATACGAAGATCTGTCCGGGGAGAAAAGTCTCACCCTGGACCGCTTTGTTGTCGATGATCGGAGGAGCCATCGGGCCTAAAGATGACGACATAGAGGAACTCTCAATGAAAGCACCAATGGCGGTGTCAAAACCGGCTGATCTCGGGTAGGGGGTCCCGAACTGTGCGTCTAGGCGGATGGTAACAGGAGACGAGGGACACGATGTTTTTACCCAGGTTCGGGCCCTCTCGATGGAGGTAAAACCCTACTCCTGCTTGATTAATATTGATGGTATGGGTAGTACAAGAGTAGATCTACCACGAGATCAGAGAGGCTAAACCCTAGAAGCTAGCCTATGGTATGATTGTTGTTCGTCCTACGGACTAAAACCCTCCGGTTTATATAGACACCAGAGAGGGCTAGGGTTACACAGACGCGGTTACAATGGGAGGAGATCTACATATCCGTATCGCCAAGCTTGCCTTCCACGCCAAGGAAAGTCCCATCCGGACACGGGACGAAGTCTTCAATCTTGTATCTTCATAGTCTAGGAGTCCGGCCAAAGGTTATAGTCCGGTCATCTGGACACCCCCTAATCCGGGACTCCCTCAGGAGGGTTTCGTCGGATTACTTTGGTCCACCTGAATGGGAGTACACGGCCGGGTATTCCGTGGTGTGGGTAAAGTGCGCTACCTCTGCAGAGTGTATTTAATCTATCGATAGTCGTGCCCTCGGTTATGGGCAAGACTCGGGAGTAACTCACACCATGGATCAACTTTTATAATAAACCTTGCAAACCAGTAGTTGTTGTGATGCATTGTTTTGTGGTGAACCTGGAACACTCTAGGTGTTCATGAGTGATTGGTTTCAGGTAGGACACTGGTGTGGTCATCGTTGGTTACGAAGTAACCGTCTGGTAAGCGAGTCCTTGTGACTCGGTGCGCTGTTTGGTTGTTCTGCATAGCTTTGCATTTGTAGTAATTTCTTGCTTTAATTTAACTTGATTAATTATCATGATATTGTCTGTCATCGTGCTTATGCTTGTTGTGAGCTTGCAAGTACATTCCATGTACTGACCTAGCGTGTCATGCCAGTTTTCAGGCAAACTGATTCACATCGGAGCGCATCCCGTGTCTAGGCCGTGTCCACATTGGTGTCCCTGTGCCATGGATTTCCGCTACATCGTTTTTCCGTTGCCGCGTAGTTTCGTGTGATCGAGGCCCCATCCATGTTCATTAAATAATGTACATACTATCCGGCCGAACCGTGTGTGCCTCTTGGCCTCGAATCTCGATGTAATATCAGACCTGTGTACCACGCTAGTATCAATAAAGAGGTTATATCTGTACCATGTTGTTGTGTATTACCAGAAGACTCGATCTCTGGGCTGGCAATGCAGGGTAAACCGGTTGCTCTGAGCTGGGGTGCCACAGTATTCTTGAAGAGCAAGCAAGATCAGCTTGGATATCTGATTGTCTCCACCTTGAGGATTGAGAAGGGCATGGCCACCCTGACTCAAAAACTAGGAGAGCTTGGAGACGATCATTGAGCAAAAATTCTTTGATATTGATGTCAAGGTAACTGAGATTCAGTCATTAGTTGAGCAACTTCATGAGGAAGTGGAGGAGAAGAAGGGCAAGTATACTACAGATGCTTTCACTAGAGTGCCTAGGAGTCAGAGGTCTATTGCAGTGCCTGTTCTAGACACAAGAGCTACTACATCTGCACCAGCAATCACAACTTCAGTGCTACCAGCTCCATCTTCAGCTCCACCAGCTCCAGCTACATCTACAGAAGCTTTCGTCCTTGGAATCATCTCTACACCACCTCATGGAGACGAAGCTTGAGACACGCATAGCACTATGCATATTTACCACTTTTTGGTAACTTGTTGCCAAAGGGGAGAAATATGTATAGATCATAGTCTCAGAGAGAGAGAGAGAGAGAGAGAGAGAGAGAGTGCGTTGCTTTTTGGTCTCTCTTTGCTTTATTTGCGTGTTTGCTTGATACACTATGTCTTTTGTGAGATACTTGGATGATCATGTGTTTGATCATATGCTACCCTTAATTTGTGCTTGAATGACATTATCTTTCATATCTATCTATGATCATTCACTTTGCTTGGTGATGAGTGCATGTTTTCAATTATTATCATTTTGAGCACTCCACCAAGATGTATGTGACATGGAAGAGAAACCCATGATCCTAACACATTATGCATTTGCAATCCAAAGCAAAATTTTAAATAATACACAAATTTAGGGGGAGCTCTTGCTTTTTACATACTTCTCAAAGTGACGATGTATTTCAATCTTATTATCTCTTATCGAAGCTTTGATCTATATGTTGTCATCAATTACCAAAAAGGGGGAGATTGAAAGTGCAACTATCCCTGGGTGGTTTTTGTAAAGATTTACAACATATAGCTCATTGAACTAATGCCATTACAAGATAAATATTTCAGGAAAGTTCAATGATTGGCATGGCATGGATAAGGAATGTGGACCCCTCAAAATGCTAAGGACAAAAGATTGGCTCAAGCTTCAAAGTCCAAGACTCTACATTTTCCATTTTAGTGATCCAAGATCACATTGAGCCTATAGGAAAGCCAATACTATTAAAGGGGGATGAGGTGTTGCTTAAGGGCTTGCTTGCTCAAAATGCTTAGTGATATGATCCAAAGCCCTCAACCACTTTCCCATATCCACATATGTCCCAAACCTAAAGTCAAACTTGGCCCCACCAATTTGATCTATCCGGCGACACCGAGTTCATTTGACATAGCCACTGCCAGAAACCCTAGTATTTTCGGTCTCACCGATAGGGATCTCAGTCTCACCGAGATGGGATTGCAAACTCTGTGTTTCCCTTTGTAACATTTCGGTCCAACCGAAATGAGCGATCGGTCCCATCGAGTCTGCAATGCAAACTCTCTGTTTCCTTTTCGTAATGCTTCGGTCCCACTAATACGAGCAAATCGGTCCCAGCGAGTTTGCCTGACCAACTCTCTGGTTTGCTTATTACCAAAGTTGGTCCAACCGAGTTTCAGTACGTAATCGGTCCAACCGAGATTATGTTATGCCCCAACCCTAATGATATCGGTCCTACCGAGATGCATGTCGGTCCCATCGAAATTGTCTAATGGTCACATATGAACTGAATCGGTCCGACCGAGATTTTTGACCCGGTCCAACCGAGTTTGGTGTAATGTGTGTTAGATTTTGTGTGGAGGCTATATATACCCCTCCACCCTCTTCTCATTCATAAGGGAAACCATCAGATTATGCCTACACTTCCATTATCCATTTTCTGAGAGAGAACCACCTACTCATGTGTTGAGACCAAGATATTCCATTCCTACCATATGAATCTTGATCTCTAGCCTTCCCCAAGTTGCTTTCCACTCAAATAACCTTTCCACCAAATCCAATCCTATGAGAGTGAGTTGAGTGTTGGGGATACTATCATTTGAAGCACAAGAGCAAGGAGTTCATCAACAACACACCATCTATTACCTTTTGGAGAGTGGTGTCTCCTAGATTGGTTAGGTTTCACTTGGGAGCCTCTGTCAAGATTGTGGAGTTGAACCAAGGAGTTTGTAAGGGCAAGGAGATCACCTACTTCATGAAGATCTACCCTAGTGAGGCAAGTCCTTCGTGGGCGATGGCCATGGTGGGATAGACAAGGTTGCTTCTTCGTGAACCTTTCATGGGTGAAGCCCTCCATGGATTCGTGCAGCCGTTAGCCCGTTACCCTTCGTGGGTGGAGGCCTTCGTGGACTCGCGCAGCCGTTACCCTTCGCGGGCTGAAGTCTCCATCAACGTGGATGTACGATAGCACCACCTATCGGAACCACGACAAAAACATCCATGTCTCCTATTGCGTTTGCACTCTCCAAACCCCTCCCTTTACATTCTTGCAAGTTGCATGCTTTACTTTCCGCTGCTTATATACTCATTGCATGCTTGCTTGAATTGTGTTAAGATTGCTTGACTTGTGCTAAGTTGTTAAAATCTGTCAAGAACTAAAATTGGGAAAAGGCTAAGTTTTTTTTGGGTCAATTAGTCTAATCACCCCCCTCTACACATACTTTCGATCCTACATAAATGCACTAAAAACAAGTGTAGTAAATGCAGGGTGTATTTTTTGCATGAAATGTAAACGCAGATTTGGAATGCTAATGTAGTAATGCAGAATGTATTTTTGAAAAGTGCACACACCTGTGGTCAAATTACAATTATGAAGATTTTTCAGGAATAGCTTCTCTTCTGGAGGGATCCCTTGGTGTGATCGAAGGTACTTAGTTAGTGATGGCTTATCAACCAATGCATGATTGTGTTCAGCAATAAAGTAAACCACCTCCCACCAACCATCCTTTAGCTTCACAACCATCCTTGCTCTACACCCTGTCTGCACTATTGTATCCCGCTTTCTTTTCTTGGACTTCTCTTTTTTTCTGCACTCATCATCAAGGAAGACAATCTCATCATCCGCACCATCTTCTGCATCTATATTAATATCTTCAATCACATCTAGGGCAGGGATAGTTTCCGCACCTCCGTCATCAACTTTTGTTTTTTGGAACTTGTTGCAAACAAATTGTTGCTTCTCCAACAGACCAGTAATTGTGGATTTCCTAGAAGTGTTCATCTTGATTGAAAACCCAAGTCGGAGAGCGTAGGCATTGTAGTGTTCTTGAGCACACTCGAGAGTATCAAACCTCATGCCTATGAAAGGCTCTCTTGGTTGATACCAAGCTTCATTGTCATTATCATTTCTCACAATCCCTTGTCCAATAGTTCCACCTGTTTCAACAAACGTTGTTGTGTCATCAAAAGTTTCGTCTTCCGTCTGCATAGCTTCTTTAGGCGCAACAGGAGCATGTTGGGTACTCATGGGATTAGGTGATTCCCCTACAACCTCATTGTAGCCTCCATCAGGTTGTGGGGCATTAGGCTGCATGCAGTACATGGGGTCTTCAACTCCAACCCCACCAGTAAAACGCACTTCAGAGTGACCATCATCATCAGGAAATTCATTTAAGTCAATCATCACCAACCTATTTGACAAAAAAAGCAAATAATGATTTTTCAGGCAACTAATAACAAAAATGAAGACAACTCTAGAAGCAAATGTACAATACAGATTTCATGAAAAAATGAATGTTCATTTTCTAGCTTGCATTAATATCCTTTAATGTCCTTCATTCTCCAATAGTGACTCTTTTAATATATTTTTGTTTTTATCTTTTGTTTATAAGGAATTGCAAAAAGGCGAAGACATGGTTTATGATTCTTTCAGTTTATTCGTCTCTGCTGAAGTTACAATGGCAGATATATCTTCACTTACAAATGTACAATACGAAGAAGGCAGAAGAAAACTATGTAGTTTTTCTTTTTTTCTTAGCATTTTGTGGTGGTGTGGACCATATGTGGTATGTGTTTCGAACATGTGTGCTTTGGACATGACACAGCTTTGTATGACATGTTTGCAGGACATCCTTTTACTACTATATTGTTTAGACATTGCTTTTTGCTTCATTTCTGCCAAAGTTGTATCAGGGTTGCCACATGTTTTGTATACATGGTTTATAATGCCTAAGTACCATTTTTTATTGGTAGTAGGACTATGAAGCTGGGAAAGAAGTCCAAAAGAAGGCAACTTATTAGGTACTTCTTCTACCTATCTCTTATTCTACACATCTTTCTGCATTACTGAATAAAGAAGTTTTTTTAGAACACTTTCCTGCAGTAGAACAGGACTTGCCTACAAAGTATTACAGTACTTGCCCACATTTTTTATATCACAATACTTGCCTACAAATAGGACATGACTTGCCTGCATTATACTCCATCCGGCCCGAAATACTTGTCAGAGAAATGGATATATCTAGACGTATACTAGTCATAGATACATCCAATTTTATCCATTCCAACAAGTATTTGGGGCGGAAGGAGTACAGTACTTACATACAGTGCAAATTTCTCTATGTTTACAAATATCAAATATGGTACTTTGTATGCAATCTGTAGGAAACTGTACACTACTTGCTTATATATACATAAGCTTTTTTGCATAGGGCGTGCATCCAATTTGAACTTGCATACAAACTGTAGGAAATTTGCTTCTCTAAAGTTTATTCTACTAGCTTTCTACATAGCAAAAAACCTTACTAGAACAAAGCTTTTCTACAATTATGTATATTTTTCATAGTTTTTCTAACCATGACCCATGTTGTTGATGCCAAACAGGACCTGCCTCCTGATCTGATCAAGTTGCCTACCCCCATATACATGAATTTTTATAGTCAATCTTCAACATTTCACAATGTCCAAAAGAAGGCATCTTATTAGGTACTACTATCTGTTCTTCTACCTATCTTTTCTGCATTACTGAATTAAGAAGTTTTATATTCCTCTACAGCAGTTGCCTGCAGTAGAACAGGAACTTGCCTTCATTACATTACAGTACTTTCCCAAAAATTTATATTACAGTACTTGCCTGGAAACAAAACATGACTTGCCTACATTTTTTATGAACAACTTTGCATTGTACATAGCAAATAACCTAGCTAGATCCTACCTCCTCTACATTATTATGTTTTTTTGATACACAACTAATCCTATGCCCTTGAGGCGCAAAAGAACCTCAATTTTCAATCTAATCAACTTGCCTACCCCCTCATTTTTCAATCTAATAAAGATGTAAGACTAAAGACGTGGTAGAACTGTACAAGTTGCAGCAGAATCACGCAGAACATGAAGGCTAAAAACTGTAGCAGAATTATATCTCACTTTTACATAGGAGTTGCATTTTTTGTTTCTAGACTTTTGATTCGCGTGTTCTAGACCTGATCAGGGGGTTGTCCTTGAAGTGCTTTTTTGTCACTTCTTAAAACTTTCTATCGCACTTCTACAAAACTTGTTACAGAACTTGCTTGTAGATATAATTTAACTTGTCAACCTTGTGGATACAACTTGTCTACAACCGTGTGGGTGCAACAGAACCTGCTTCCAGATCTGACTTTGCTAACCCTGCGGATGCTAATTTGTCTACAATTCTATGCATCCTCCTCTATTTTTTCCTACGTCTTTATGCTCTTTTTGACTTGCAAATCCTTTTTTTTGTTGTAGCAATGAGGGAGGCCATGAGGGAAAAGGACGAAGATGGAGATACCAGCAGATGTAGGAGAGGGGCAGGGCTAACGGGGGAGGGGTCACTACTAGGAAAACGCTTATAGATAGAAGTTTACCAGTAGCGTTTGTTTGTGACCCCACGCTACTAGTAGTTAGTAGTACCACTGGCTAGAAAGAGCGCTACTGGTATAAGTTAGCAGCAGAGCTTGTTATCTAAACCCACGCTACTGCTAAGTGTAACACACCACAATAGCTGATCACTAAATATTAGCAGCGCTTGTCTCCGAACCAGCGCTACTGTTAGTTTTGGATCTATAGCGCCTGTTGATATAAACGCGCTACTGCTATTTTTTCTATCTATAAAATTTTACTAGTAGTGTGTTATTTTAGCCCGCGCTATAGGTAGTGCACCACCAGCCGTAGATATTTTGCAAGCTGTCATAGCAGTAGCGCGCATAGGAGACCCGCGCTACTGCTATGCCCGCCAGCCACCTACCACCTTTCCCCTCCTTCCTCCCCTTTCTTCTTCCTCCCCCCTTCTTTGCCCTTCCTTCCTCCCCTTTCTTTCCCCCCTTTCCTTGCACCTTGCTTGTTCCAATGCTCCCCCTCCACCACCCCTCCATTAGAGCCCTCCCTTCCCCTCTTCTTTGCCCTTCCATCACCCCCTCTTCTTTGCCCCTCCACCACCCCTCCATTAGAGC
>NC_041387.1:632238845-632243258 GCF_002162155.2 Triticum dicoccoides
CGATATGAGAATATATATACTGAATTGTGTGTGGCATAATTTGAGTTGCCTACATTGTGTATTTGATGAAATAATATGTGGGTGACTTGAATTGCCTATGTTTTGCCAAATTGTCGATTCAATTCCGTTTCGGCGAATTTCGGGCATGCAAACTCAATATGTCCTATGTTTAGGGAAGGTCATGCCAAATTTTTGTATGAATTTGATCCATGCATGCATATATACGTGGTTATAATATTTGCTCCGCCCGCAGGTGATCATGAAAGTCAATGGAAGGATGGTGGAAAGATACTGGCAATCCGCTGTGGATGACATGTATGAAAAAAGACTGAGGGATGTTTTATGTCCGTCTCGAAAATGCAAAGGAAGAGTCAGGCTCGACCCCTTTAAGGGTGGTAAATTCAAGGCGCACCTGCTCATGCATGGTTTCATGCATGGCCATACTCGGTGGATAAGTGAAGATGATGATGAGGAGGAGGAGGACGTCGACAGGGCAGGAAATAACGACATGGGGCCACCAGACGAAGAGATGACCGATTATGTGCCCAAAGAGGAAGACGGCCTCGGAAATGTCGATGGCGAAGAGGCAGTTCAAGGCGGAGAAGACGCGGACATGCCACCGTCTTCATCGCTACTGAGTTCAGCCATGCGGGACCCGCATGTTCGAGACCTGCTTCGCAAGAAGACGACTAGTGACAGAGCTGCTTCTAGAGAGGAGGCCAAACTGGAGCAACTGGAGGTAGACTTGATGACTCCTCTGTATGATGGTTGCAATAATCCCGAGGTGACCCGCTTGAGTTTCACACTAGAACTTCTAAATATGAAGGCAAAAAACAAATGGATAGATACATGTCTAGATGAGCTTCTGAAGTACCTAAAGAAGGTTCTTCCCATGGGAAGCCTATGTCCTACTAGTGTCGAGGAGGCAAAGAAAATTGTGTGCCCTCTTGATCTACCACATATTAGATATCACACATGCATCAATGATTGCATCATATATCGGAACGAGCATGCAGAAAAAACCATCTGTCCAAAGTGCAATGCTTCACGATATAAAAAGGCCGGAAAGAAAGCTCCACAGAAAGTTGTATGGTACTTTCCGATCACTCCGCGTCTACAGCAGTATTTCGTAGATCCTAAGGAAGCAAAGCTTATGCGCTGGCACGCGGAGAGGGTGAAGCCAGATAACGGAGATGAACCGAAGCTGAGACACCTCGCAGATGCTAGCCCATGGAGAGCATTAAATTCTGAATTTGTATTTTTCGCAAATGATCCAAGGAACATCGTGCTTGGCACTTGTAGTGATGTCATGAATCCATTTGGCAACTAGAACACCAATCATAGCACATGGCCCATGTTTGTATGGATGTACAACCTCCCCCCTGGTTGTGCATGAAGGAAAAATACATACACATGGCTATGCTTATTCAAGGGCCGAGACAACTGGGAAATGATATAAATTTGTATCTCGGGTTACTGAAAGAGGAGTTACAGACCTTATGGACAACGCCGGCCAAGACATGGGATGCAAGCAAAGGAGAGTATTCCTACATGAGAGCCGTGCTGATCATGACGATGCAGGACTATCTCGGTTACGGCTATCTCTCAGGCCAGGTGTGCCACGGATATTGCGGATGCACGAGGTGCATGGATGATACAACTTCTCTGCAGCTATCGAAAGATGGCGGGTCTTTGAAAATCGTGTACATGGGGCATCGAAGATGGCTCGAGAAGGATGACCCATGGAGAAAGCGTGAAGGTCTATTCAATGGTAAGGTTGAGCATCGAGGTCCTCCATGTAAGCGTAGCGGTGCAGAAATATATGAGTTATTGAAGAACTGGGAAGAGTGCCCCTCGCCGGGAAAGACGAAGAAAAAGGCGCCAGAGCCCCTGCTGAAGATATGGAAGACGAGATTTGTTTTCTGGGACTTGGAATACTGGCCCATACTCGACATGCCTCATAGCCTTGATCAAATGCATATCACAGAAAATATCCTTGAGAGTTTGCTTGGAACATTGATGAACATGCCGGAGAGGACCAAGGATGGGCCGAAGGCAAGAAAAGACTTGCAATTTTTGAAAATCAGGAAAGATCTCCAAATGCCTGGTAAAAGGTTGTCAGAGAAGACCGAGACGGAGACGGAGAGGAAAGATAGGGCAAAAAAGTAAACAAGAAGGAAGAACAATATTGCCCCTCCCCCTCTTGCTTCACCTTAGATCTGGAGAAGGTCGATCAATTGTTCAAGTGCCTTGCCGGAATCAAACTTAGTTCCGTATACTGTGGGAAGATAAGCAGATATCTAGACACTAAGAAAAAAAGGTTCAGTGGGATGAAGTCTCACGACTATCATGTGATGATGACGCAGTTACTCCCGGTTGCACTTAGTATGGACACACATGTGCGTGAGACACTTACTAACCTATGCCACTTTTTTTATGCTATCTCTTGAAAGTCGGTCAGTGTGAAGCAACTCCATAGGCTACAGGAAGAGATCGTTGTCATACTGAATGAGCTAGAGATGTACTTCCCACCCGTGTTCTTTGATGTCATGGTGCATCTATTTGTCCACATCGTGGACGACATCATCGACCTAGGGCCGACATTCCTGCATAGCATGATGTCGTTCGAGAGGATGAATGGGTCATCAAAGGATTCGTTCGTAACATGTCCCGACCAGATGGAAGCATAGCCCAGGGATATTTGACCAAAGAGTGCATCTCTTTCTGTGAGAGTTATCTGACCAAAGATGACCCGGTTGTTGGTTTGCCCGTCAACAAGCACTGTGGAAGGCTCGAAGGCGAGGGTCACACCAACGGTCATAGGGATGTGAATGTGTTACGCTCGGGCCGACAAAACGACCTTGACAGGGCAAACTTAGTAGTGCTACAACACCTAGATGTGCTAGAAGATTTCGTGACACTGCACAAAGAGACCATCGCAAAGAAGTACCGTGACCATGGGGTGCACAGGACGGACGCTGAAGTTATTAGAGAGAACAACTCCACTTTCTTGCATTGGTTCAAAGAGAGAGTTCTGGCTAATCCCCTGGAAGAGGGTTGTCCGAACGGAACACTCATATACGCCTTAGTACATGGCCCTTCGACCAACCTCACGACTTATCAAGCATACGGTATCAACGGATACATGTTCTACACGGAGGAGAAAGATATAAACAGTGATGACCAAAACTCAGGGGTGACGATGGAAGCCATGACCTGGAATGTAAATGAATGATATTACGGAAGGGTCGAAGAGATATGGGAGCTTAACTACTCTGGATTGCATAGCGTGACGATATTCCGTGTCAGATGGGCTAAAAATGTACACACAGAAAACCGACATTTCACTACGATGTGTATACCCGACTCCGATGATAGCGGTACTGTCAACGCCATCGCCAAAAATGAGCCATGGGTACACGCTAAACACGTGACACAATGTTTCTTCATAACTGATCCGATCAATCCCAGCCGTGTTGTCGTGAGGAGAAGCAAAAGGAGCATCGCCGGAATGGATGGAGTCGCCAACGAGGAAGACTATGACCAGTACGGTGATCCGATGACGGAAGATGATGCTGATGACGACGAAACATATGTCAAAAGAAGAATGAAGACTACATTACCGACGAAAGATCGTAATCCCTGGAGAAGGAAAAGTCACGGCCATGGGCTCAATTATTCGACAACGAACAAAAGAGAGAAGAAGATCAGTCTGAAGCGTCGTCGTCGCCCAAGCTGACAAACTAATTCCAAAGTTTGTGTGTGTCTAGCTATTTTGTATACCGCCGATAGCGGTCAAATGATGTAAGATATATATTATAGTAATTATTATCCAGAGGGTAACAATGGTATATTGCAAAATGAAAGAAAAATAAAAAGAAAAGTGCAAATGAAAGAAAAAGAAAGGAAGTTTAGCAAAATGAAATGAAAATAAAAATAAAAGGAACTAATAAGTTGTGGAAAATGAAATGCAAGAAAAAAAAATAACGAAAAATAAAAAAATAGTAGCGCGTTTTATACAGGGAAGCGCTATAGCTAAGAAAAAGGAAAATAAAAAAATAAAAATAAATAAATAAAAACTAGCAGTAGCGCGTTTTATCCAGGGAAGCGCTATAGCTAAGAAAAAGGAAAATAAATAAAGAAAAAAAACTAGCAGTAGCGCGTTTTTGCTGGACCAGCGCTATAGCTAACTTAGCTATAGCGCGTTTTCCCAACACGCGCTATAGCTAAGTTAGCTATAGCACCGGTCCGCTAGCCCCCTCTTTCATGTCTCTCTCACTCGCTCCGCTCATTGATCCCCTCTGACTCCACCGCCTATGCCGCCCCGCCCACGCCGCCGCCCATGCCAGCCCCGCCCCGCCCGCCCCGCCACCGATGCTAGCCCCGCCCCGTCCCGTCCACGCCGCCAATGCC
>NC_041387.1:632243613-632272490 GCF_002162155.2 Triticum dicoccoides
TCTCTCTGACCCCCTCTCGCTCTCTACAAATCGGCCACCCCGGCGACCCCGACGCCGGCCACCGACCCTGACTCAGCGCCTCCCTCCGTGAAGCACCCGGCGACGCCCAGCAACGCCAACGAGCACTAGACAGGTGCCTTCAGTTAGTGTTAGTGTTAATTAGTTAATTGCTGTTAGTGTTAGTGTTAGTTAGAGCACACTGCAAGTGCTAGTTAGTTAACTGTTGTTAGTGCTAGTTAATGTTAGCAAAAATTTGGGCGTTAGGGTTTTAGGTTGTTAGCTTCCTGTGATGTGTGTTCAAACAAATTCAGTCAGGCTCTCTGCTTGCCTGATCCAAGTTTATGGTAAATCATTATGAACAGTTGTGTTTACCGTGGCAACTAAATGCATCGATATTGTCTATTGGCTCGTCGATGGTCCATTCCTGATGTTTACTGTGGCAATCACTGCACTAGTTTAGTTTACACATGCAGTAGTCTGTTCCTGATGTTTTTTCAAGCACTAACAAGCAACTCGTTGCTTGATAGAGCTGGTATTTGCTAATTAAACCAAATCTCTTGTTTTTATCATTGCTTGGTTGAGCTGTGTAGCATCCTGCAGCATGGATGCATATTGGTCCATCTTAAGTAGTAGTACAGCTACAAATTGCTGACTTATGCTCTGTCTTTGGCATTACAACTTGCTATTTGTCAACGGCCTGCATCTTTCATGGATAAGCAAAGTGACCTTTGTTTTGTCAGAAACCGATTGCTAAGTGACCTATGTTTTGCCGGAAATGTTTATTCATTTCCATTCCGGCAAATTTCAGGCGCTCTATATGTGCACTTTCTAGCAAAGGTCATGCCGAAAATTTCCGTGAATTTCGGCATGACTTGTGCTAGAAAGTTGGACATATCGAGTGCTTGAGATTTGTCGCGACGGGAATGAAATGACATTTCTGGCAAAACAAAGGTCACTTTTTTTGTCATTATTCACTTTATTATATAAAGCTCGATAATTAAACGACTACGACATTGAACCCTAGGAAACATGACCGACACCGATGAGGCCGGAGGTTCTCACTCCCAATTAGGTCAAGCACACGCCTACCTCGACTTTCTGGCGGATCAGGAGAGACAGGAAGCTGGATGTTTGGACCGCCTTGTCATGACAGATGACGACAGTGGTGGCGCCGGTGCCAACACTGATGCCACCAACGATACCGGCACTGAGACTGGCGCTGATGATGTTCCTAACTATAGCACGGAAGGTGGGACCTCCCAAGCAAGTGAGGGAAAGAAGGAAAAGAGGACACGACGCTGAAATGAGCTCGGCACCGGAAGACTGGTGGTCACCGCGGTGCACCCTGGCGAGTTCGAGCCAATAGAGCCGCGAGAAGTGGCAGCGTGTTACGGCAACCAACTAGCATGCATCCTACGGGATACCGCTAACATCAACACCACAAAAATACGGAAGAATGATCAGTTGAAGAAGCTGCTTCTAACTAGGTTGCACACAAGATTCTTGTTCCCCGGCCGTAATGACGAAGTCGACCCATGGGATGATGATGCCATGAAAAAAATCAACAACAAAGCCCTAGGGAAGTTCAGCAACGCATTGAGCGCTTGGGAAATTAGGGTGAAAAAGGAGATTCAAGTAGACCATGAAACCTACGCTGAGATTGTTGCAGACAATCCGAAAATTACGATAGAGGACTTTGAAAATTTCAAGGAGACTTGCAATGAAGAAGATGCCAAGGCCAGGTCGGAGAGAGGCAAGCAGCTGTAGGCAAAGAACATGGGGAACCACCGCCTTGGAAGTCATGGTTACACGGGAAAGAGGCCCGTGTGGGCTAAGGAGGACGCAGAACGTGAACGTCAGGGGATCCCAGACCCATTGGCTGAGTTCACCGACCAGCAGGAGCACGACTTCATCAGGGCCCGATTCTCGTGGGACCCCAAGAAAAAGATTTTTTGCACTGACGGGCCGACTAGGAAATTCATGAGATTACTGGTAATTATCCTTTTACCACTTTACATATTAGGTTATGATCATTGAAGTCTACTACATTCTAGTCGCATTCGTAAATGATTCACGGTCCATTTGCAGAGAGAGCAACACAAGCTTGCGGCCAAGAGCGAATCGTTGACTCAGTCGACTCAGTCGTCGGCGAAGTACAAGTGGGACACTCCTTTCAACCGGGCCATGAACATAATGATGGGACACCCGCCCGGCCAGCGGCCGCAATATGGACGTGTGCATGGCGCTAGGGATGGGGCCACTTGGAAGTACTATTATAGCGAGGACCCTGATCCCAAAAGATAGAGAAAGAAGTTCAGTCAAGTGACTATCGACGAGAAGGTGGCGAGGGCGATGGAGAAAGCAAAAGTTGAGACCAAAGTTGAGATAATCGCTGCCTGTAGATCTGATTTCGTGGATGCCTTTACAAGCTTGATTCCAACAGTGGTCACATGGGTGCAACAAAATCCAAATGTGCCACCAAGTGATTTTCCCATGCCCAGCTTCACCGGGAGCAACTCAATGAACATCGCACCCATACCCGTACCTAGTATGGCAACCGCACCCGCACCTCCTCTAGCACCTGCTCCTCCACCCAGCTCCCACAGCAGCCCTAGCTCCATCTCTGGCTTGAATGTCGGGCCGTCAACATTGGCTGAGATCGATGCCCTCACGGTAAATACGCGTCGTCGCACCTTCATCAACTCAAGTAATTAATTAATCTTCAGTTGCCGTTCTTTTTGGATCTCTGACGCCGCATGTATATGTCTTTGTAGGCCGACTCCACTCCGTGCACCCTCCTTTACAACATGAAGGGCGGGTTGGTGGATGTGGGGAAGGGTACTATAGTGAAGCCTAACGATCGATTGTTTCACCGCCGGCAGATGCCTGATAACGCCTTAAGGGTCTCCATGGCGAGTGTGAAAGCGGGCTACGAGGGTCTCCCCCGTTCGACACAAACCGATGGAGAGGATGATGAGACCCCCACGCAGCTTGGCCAATGCAAAAATTGGCCGATCCTGTGGCCGAAAAATCTTCTTCGTGTCGAGCTGGCCGGGAGCACACCTACGGGACCTCAGGAAGGTATGGCCACAACACCACCTACACAAGTACAACCATCATCTGTGCTGCTTGCTGAGATCGAGAGACATGAGGAAGGAGGGCCAACCGTTCCGCCAGCAGATGATGCCATCTGCCCCATGGAAGAGGATAGGGATCATGACAAGGAAGAGGCCGACGATGACCCTAACCAGTATTTCAATACTGCCTTCGACAACAAAGTAACAACGAGTCAACCATATGAATATGAGATGCATGTACCAGAGCCGGAACGTCCTCGGGAGTGCAAGAAGTCTTTGTTCATGCAATCCTCGCAGGACACGCCACCAGATGCCGGCTCCACCCAAGCTCAACTACTTAGCCAGAGTCGTCTAATGTTGAGCCCGGGAACACTAGGGGTGGTGCTCAGGGAGGGTCTGACAGACCCAAGAGCACCTCAGTCCACCAAGAAGAAGTAGAGGAAGAGACCGGCGGTGAGAAAATCCAATAAAGCTGGCAATGTTGGTTCTAGCAGCCAGCAGCCTTCGACCAAGGTTGACAATGTACCGATGAAACATGCGCCATTAATCCATGTCGCAGGAGAGCCAATGGTACCGGCGAATGCACTAGCTGCCATAGAAGGGGATCTCAGGAGACTCCATGACCATGTTCTTTCGACAGAGAGAAGCCTCCTTGCCTCGGATGATCCAGCATACCCACTTTATACGGTTCATGTGCCGAGCAGTTGCAAGATGTATGTCCACACATGCCCCGCGGACCTCTTCTTCCTGAGGTTTGATTACATCTTCCAGATGTTTCAAATGAGGACACTCGATTTTACGTTCGTCCGCATGTATGCGCTGCACATGAACTACATCGTCGGGAGAGAGCAAGTCACCGGTCTTGCGGTCGCGGACCCATACTACATGCATGAGGGCTTCTTGTCAGTCAACGACGCCAACCGTCAATATGCGAGTCAGTACATCGAAGAACTCTTGGTCAGCAATAAGGACAAAGAAACGATTCTCCTACCTTATCATCTCACGTAAGTCATCCGCGGATAGCACTATAACGCATACATCCTTTCGTGCATTTCAATAGTTACTTTGCACGCATAGAGGCTAAACTTGATCGTGTATTTTGCGTAGCGGGGGGTGTCGTGCTCTATATTTGGACCCGTCGAAGAACATACAGAAGAAAGATTCTTCACACATAAAGTATGTTCTGGACAGAGCTATGCTGGGCTTCAGCATGCGGGGTGGCTACATCCAACACAAAAAAACAAATAAGGCCAGGCTTTGTTTCAGCCACAAGACTGACTTATGTTGCATCCAGCAACTGGCAAGAAGTGAGAATGATGGATTCTACGTCATCCATCTAATGATGGAGTACAGAAGGGATGTCCAATCACTTTGCATGAAATCTTCATCCGATACCTGTCGTGGTTCTAAGTCTGACAGTAGAATGGGGGGTAGGTATGGAGAGGCAAGATCCTAGCTATGGAGTAGTTGTACACACGAGTGTTTAACGAGTTCAGGCCCTTCTCTGAGGAAGTAATAGCCCTACGTCTCGGAGCCCAGAGGCGGTCGACTGGTTTATGTGTTTAAGGATTACAGGGGTGCGAACCCTTCTACCAGTGGAGCGGGGTGGCTTATATAGAGGACGCCAGGACCCCAGCCAACCCACATAGCAGAGGATTAAAGTACATTAAGGTCGAGCGTTACTGGTAACGCCCTACTTAAAGTGTCATCATGACCATTAAGACTACTTAATTACATACCGTTTGGATACAGAGTAGATCCTGAACTCCTGATGGTCGAGTGAGTCTTCATGGTCGAGTGTCTTTAGGTTCGTCGAGTGTCTTCTAGCCGGTCGAGCGGTGTCTCTCTTGGTCGAGTGGAACCTCTCCTGGTCGACTGGAAGGTAGCTTCGTCTAAAGATGTCCTTGGGCATGGTATCCTAGATAGGTCCATGACCCTACCCTAGGTACATAACATCATCATTAGCCCCCGAATGGATCGAGGTTCGAGTGAGGAAGGAGTTGATGATTTTGGGCACGATTTCTCGCCACTCCTTTCTTTTTCTTCTTTTTTTTCTCTCTCTCATTTCCTGCGCTTTGATTATGTCGTACCTTGGATCGGCGATTTTTCTTTCGGTGTTGGCGTCAACTTTTACTTCAGTCGCCTTGATCCATTCTTGTCTTCTGTCGAGTGAACTTTTGAACTTTGGTGAACTTCCGAGCGACGGATCGCGGGAAAGATATCGTCTGACAGATTGATTTGCTGCCAGCGGATTTTGCGGGATCCGAAATTTGGGAAGCGCGCGAAGCAGGGCGGTCCGCGGCAATCGGACGGGATAAGGCATGGACGCCTCGATTTCCACACCGCCTTTTTCGCCACGTATCGTGCGTGCGCGACTGTTTCGGGATGTGACAGGATCGCTCGGACCCACTCGTCAGCCACTCGGAAGCGCCCTTATATAAAGCACCGGGGGAGGGTTTTTTGAACAGTGCCTTCCCATTCTTCTCTCTTCCCTCTTTGCCTCCGCCCACTGCGCCTGCTCTCGCCTCCGCCTACCCACCCCTCGCGCGCTTCACCGGCGATAATGGTGAAGGAGAAGACGGTGGCCCTAGAGCGCGCGAAGAAGGCGACGGCGACGGGGCAAGCAAAGGGGAGACCGTCCAGTCGGGGCGGATCTTCGTCAAGGTCCCGCCTGCCGAAGGGTTGGGTCCAAGGGGATTGGATCCGCTCGACCATCACTGAGAAAGATCTCAACGACCTGGCCAATGAGGGACTGATCCCCCACGGGGCAGCGAGGCTCCAGGGGACCGAGTGTCAACCGCAGCCGCAGGAGGGTGAGTGTGTTCTCTTAGCCACTCACGTAGACCGTGGTTTTTCTCTGCCGCCGAGTGTTTTCTTTCGAGGGTTTCTGAATTTCTTTGGGGCGCAACTCCACCACTTCAATCCCAATTCCATCGCCTATCTTGCTGCCTTTGTGTCCATGTGCGAGAACTTCCTGGGTTGTCGACCGCACTGGGGTCTCTTCAAGCACATATTCACCTGTCGCTCACAGACAGTGAAAAAGGCGAGTCCGGACGATGAGAGGACCAAGGTTATTCAGATGTGCGGGGGTCTTGGGATTCAGTTGAGGAATAAGAGCACTTTCCCGGCCATGACCCTTCCTGAGTCGGTCAGAGGGTGGCAGTCGACTTGGTTCTACTGCCAAGACGAGTCGACGCCGGGGCAGTCGACTGGTCTCCCTCCGTTCTCCATGGACCGAGTGGACAAACTGTATTCTCTGAAGGTGCTCCCTGAGGAGAAAGCCAAGGTAAAAATGTTGATGGAGCGCGTGGTCCAACTCGTTCGGGACAGAGTGACGGGCATGGATCTTCTGGAAGTCTTCCTTAGGCGGCGCATCCAACCGCTTCAGTACCGAGGCCACCCGATGTGGCTGTACTGCGGTACCGAAGACACCACTCGGGTCCAACCAGAAGCAGTCGACGACGCCACGCTGGAGAGGTGGGTGGCCGCCATCACAGGGAACAAGGACAACCCTCGAGGGGCTAGGAGGATCCCGCCGCTCGACTATACTTATACGCCAGACACGGTATGGCCACTCATCTCCGATTGTGATCTTGCTTTATCCATTCTGCTTTGCCGTGAATTGGTCGATTGATCTTTGTTTTGCTTTCTTGTCTGACAGGCCACCACTGAATTATACTCGATGCCCAATGGAGCGCAGACGCCGACTGAGGAGGAGGAAGGAAGCGGGGGCGAAAGCCCGGAGGAGTGGGATTCGGATGCTGACGAC
Source organism: Triticum dicoccoides (assembly GCF_002162155.2). Classification (NCBI taxonomy): domain Eukaryota; kingdom Viridiplantae; phylum Streptophyta; class Magnoliopsida; order Poales; family Poaceae; genus Triticum; species Triticum dicoccoides. The sequence continues at coordinate 632,250,460 of NC_041387.1, forward strand.
GACGACGAGGGCGATGACTCTGGTGAGGAGGAAGAAGAGGAGGGGGAGGAGGAAGTTGTACCTCCCCGCTTGGAAAGACGCTCAAAGCTTGCCCATGATCCCGCGACTGAGCGTGGTAAGGGGGTCACGACCGCTACCCAGTCGACCAAGCGCCCTCGAACTACTTCTCCGGCACCGACTGAGAAGGCTCCGAAGCAATCTCGAGTGGCACCGTCGAAACCTGCGAAGGTCTTGCCGAAGATGAAGATGGTGATCCCCACTATCTCAGGGTAATGGTAGTCTTGAGTTTTCTCTGTTTCATGAACTTGTTCTTGGTCGACTCATGGGCCAATCGACTGACTTTTGGAACTGCAGCGCTGCTACTTCCGATACTTCTGCGAGGGCTGAAGACCATGAGATGGAGGATGCTGCTACCTCGAAACCTGGTATGACTCTTGTGATGTCGTTTTCAGTCGACTGACTTATTGTCTCTAATATCGATTCTTTCTGCAGTTTCATCTAACATTGTTATTGACCTTCCTGACGACGACGACGAAGAACCACCACGGCAGAGGAGAAGCAAGAAAACGTCTGCTGGCAAGGCGACTCAGGATGTGCCGGCACCCGAGACGTTGGTCATGGAGGGAGACAATGTCACTCGACCCACCGTAACCTTTGCGGTGTCGTTGACGAGTGCTCGCCCTTCGTCGTCGAGTGCTGCTCAACCCTCGCTTTTCTCCACCTACCCCGTTCCAGAAGACCAAGCTAGTGCTGCCAGAGAAGCAATACGCCAAGCGGGGGTCATGATGGAGCAAGTGAAGGCAATACGAGAAGCTAGCCAGGCAGCCTATGACGCCAGTTCGGCTCTTCAGAGTAATGTTCAGGTTAGTCGGTCACCGCCTGTTCTGTTAGGATATGATATCTGTAAACTCTTCTTTCTGCAATTCTTAGAGTTTGTCCTACACCCACTGGGTGTGTCGATTGAAATTCCGGATTAGTGGGGGCACGCTGAGTGCACCCACTGGGTGTAGTCCCCAAGGCTATGGTCGACTGCTGGCAATCGACCATAGGCTTTATGTCTTAAGTTTTTTCCTTACTCGACTAGGTCAAATAGATTCATAGACCGGTGGGGGCACGCTGAGTGCACCCACTAGGTGTAGTCCCCGAGACTGTGGTCGACTGCGGGCAGTTGACTATAGTCCGAAGAACATCTCCCGTTTTTTTTGCGGGCGTTGTTGGTCGACTGGTCGACTCTAACTGATGAAACTAGTGGGGGCACGCTGAGTGCACCCACTGGGTGTAGTCCCCGAGACTATGGTCGAATGTTTGCATTCGGCCGTAGTCTTAGAAACGCTATGATTTTTCCTTACTCACTCGGAAGTGAATTGTCTTTGACATCTGTCGATTGGTTCTTCGTAGAAATCCTGTGACCTTGCGGCTCGTTATACTGAGTTGGAGAACAAACACATTCAGCTCGAGCTTGATCTGAAACTGGCCCAAGAGAACTTGACGAAGGCGAAGGAGGAAGCTAAAGGTATGCTTGGTGAGGTCTTTGATGACTGCCTTTGCCTCTCACTTGTTTCCAAATCTAATCTCACTGTAACTTTGCAGACAAAGTGAGGGATGCCCTGAAGAAGCAAGAGCTTGACTTGGCTGAGATGCAAAAAACTGCTTTAGAGAAGACCAGGCTTGCCGATGAGAAGCTGGCTTCAATGACCAAGCTTGAAGAAGAAAACACCAATCTGAAAGCTGCTCTTGATGCTGCCAACTAGGAGGTCAGTCGACAGAAAAGTGACAAGACCACCCTGAATGACAAGGCCAGTGAGTTGAAGAGAAAGAAGAACGATCTAGAGGCTTATCTGGGTGGACTCGCCAAGAAGTTGTTCCTCATGCTTGAAGGTAATCCTTTGTATCAAACAAATATTTTAATTGTAACCTCCGACTGTTTGTCTTGACTCGGTGGTTGTGCTTGCAGAATTTTGTCAGAACTTTGAAGAGGAGACTGGTCGACTGGAAGTAAACCTGGACCCCATCAACTCTCCTGTGAAAGATGAAGTCACTATGAACGTGCTCCGGCTTGAATCTCATGCTGCTGCTGTCATCGATTATCTCGCAAGGCTGAAGGTCGTAACTTCTCGCATCGACACAACACTCTGGCCAAGAGAGACACTCCAGAACGACCTCAAGTCCCTGATGACTCGACTGAACGAGGTCCCAAGTCGAGTGCAGGAGTGGAAGAAGTCTTCGGCCAGGTGCGGTGCGGATGTTGCTCTGTCTCTGGTCCGCGTTCACTGCAAGGATGCACGAGAGGACAAGCTGGTGGCTCTTAGGGTGGCTAACACCAAGAAGCACGATTTCAGATCTTTCATGGAGACCTTCATTGCCGCTGCCACTCGGATTGCAGATGGAATTGATCTGGACGAGTTTGTGGCACCTTCCAGCCCTCCACAGGAGGGGTAAAAAACTTCTGAGCTTGATACTTTAAATTTGCCTCGGTATGCCGAGTGGGTTTTGTAACCGACAAACCTTAACAGGCCTAGCGCCTGAGCACTTTCGGTTCCGTTAGGCGTTATCCGAACTTGGATTCGTCATTGAATATGTTTGCATTTGGTTTGAGGTGTCTTTTGCAGGTTAAAGCGAAGCGCTTATTGCAATCGACTTGTTCCCCAATACACTTAGGCGAGCACTGGGCTGCAGCTAAGTCCCCGAGTGAGAGGTTTGCTCTCCACTCGGTAGGATTTTTAGATACTTAGGCGAGCACAGGGCTGCAGCTAAGCCTCCAAGTGGGAGGTCTGCTCTCCACTCGGTAAGATTTCAGATACTTAGGCGAGCACTGGGCTGCAGCTAAGCCCCCGAGTGGGAGGTTTGCTCTACACTCGGTAGGATTTTCACATACTTAGGCGAGCGCTAGGCTGCAGCTAAGCCCCCGAGTGGGAGGTCTGCTCTCCACTCGGTAGGATTTCAGATACTTAGGCGAGCACTGGGCTGCAGCTAAGCCCCCGAGTGGGAGGTTTGCTCTCCACTCGGTAGGATTTCAGATACTTAGGCGAGCACTGGGCTGCAGCTAAGCCCCCGAGTGGGAGGTTTTCTCTCCACTCGGTAGGATTTCAGATACTTAGGCAAGCACTGGGCTGCAGCTAAGCCCCCGAGTGGGAGGTTTGCCCTCCACTCAGTAAGATTTTGAATTGGTGGCATAGCTCGGAAGGAGAGGGTAGCAGTCGACCTGCACCTCGTCCTCCTTGCAGAGCGCATGTTGTACTTGTGGCGTAGCTCGGAAGGAGAGGGTAGTAGTCGACCTGCACCTCGTCCTCCTTGCGAAGCGCACGTTGTGTTTGTACTTAGGTGAGCGCAATGCTGCAGCTAAGCCTTCGAGTGGAAGGCTAGCTTACCACTCGACGGGATTTTGTTTATCTTAGGCGAGTACTTGGACTGCAGCTAAGCCTCCGAGTGGAAGGTTGGCTTACCACTCGGTAGGATTTTGTTTATCTTAGGCGAGTACTTGGACTGCAACTAAGCCTCCGAGTGGAAGGCTGGCTTACCACTCGATAGGATTTTGTTTATCTTAGGCGAGTACTTGGACTGCAGCTAAGCCTCCGAGTGGAAGGCTGGCTTACCACTCGGTAGGATTTTATTTATCTTAGGCGAGTACTTGGACTGCAGCTAAGCCTCCGAGTGGAAGGCTGGCTTACCACTCGGTAGGATTTCATTTATCTTAGGCGAGTACTTGGACTGCAGCTAAGCCTCCGAGTGGAAGGCTGGCTTACCACTCGGTAGGATTTTGTTTATCTTAGGCGAAACGGATTTCGCAGCTAAGCCTTCGTGTGGGAGACTGGCTCACCACTCGGTTAGGATTTTTTTACAGACTTGGGCAAATCGGATTCGCAGCCAAGCCACCCGCCGGGGGATTGTTTTGAGTGGACAAAAGAAATAACGATTACAGGGAAGATTATAAAACTCTTGTCTTTAATAAATAAACTACAGAAGTACTTTTATTACAACTCGTCCGAGTGAATACTTAGGTGTAAAAGGGGCGGAGAAGTTCCGCGTTCCAAGCTCGGGGCTCGTCGATCTGATGCTCGACATTGTAAAGACGGTATGCTCCATTGTGGAGAACCTTGGTGACGATAAAGGGACCTTCCCAAGAAGGAGCAAGCTTGTGTGGTTTCTGCTGATCCACTCGGAGAACTAAATCTCCTTCCTGGAAGGCTCGACTCTTCACGTTTTTGGCGTGGAAGCGACGCAAGTCTTGTTGGTAAATGGTCGATCTGATCAGAGCCATCTCCCTCTCTTCCTCTAAAAGGTCGACTGCATCCTGCCGCGCTTGTTCTGCTTCGGCTTCAGTGTAGAGCTCGACCCGGGGAGCATTGTGGAGAAGGTCACTCGGCAAGACTGCTTCAGCTCCGTAGACCAAGAAGAATGGAGTTCTCCCAGTCGACCGGTTGGGCGTGGTCCTTAACCCCCAAAGCACTGAGGGAAGTTCGTCGACCCATGGACCAGCCGCATGCTTAAGATCACGCATCAAACGGGGTTTCAACCCTTTGAGAATCAAACCGTTGGCTCGTTCTGCTTGTCCATTCGACTGTGGGTGAGTGACTGAAGCATACTCGACTCGTGTGCCTTGAGATGTGCAGAAAGCTCTGAACTCTTCGGAGTCAAAGTTTGACCCGTTGTCAGTGATGATGCTGTGCGGGACCCCATATCTGAATATCAATTCTCTGATGAAGCTGACAGCAGTACCGACATCGAGGTTCTTGATGGGTTTAGCTTCGATCCACTTAGTGAACTTGTCGACTGCTACCAGCACATGGGTAAAACCGCTTCTGCCTGTTCTCAAAGGACCGACCATATCCAAACCCCACACTACAAAGGGCCAGACGAGTGGTATAGTCTTCAAAGCTGACGCGGGCTTGTGTGACATATTGGAGTAAAATTGGCATCCCTCGCACTTGTCGACTATCTCCTTCGCCATTTCATTTGCTCTTGGCCAATAAAATCTGGCTCGGTATGCTTTGGCCACGATGGTCCGAGAGGACGCATGATGGCCACAGGTTCCCGAGTGGATGTCATCAAGGATTATTCGACCTTCCTCCGGTGTTATGCATTTCTGACCAACTCCAGTCGCGCTTTCTCTGTACAACTATCCCTTTATCACGGTAAAGGCTTTAGATCGGCGGATGATCTGTCGAGCCTCTTCTTCGTCCTCCGGGAGCTCTTTCCTCAAGATATACGTGATATATGGAACTGTCCAATCTGGAGTGATCACTAGAACTTCCATGATCAGGTCGACCACTGCTGGGACTTCAACCTCAGTCGGGTCCGTGATACTCTTAGGTTGCGGGGCTTCATCGGTAAAAGGATCTTCTACGACTGGCGGAGTGTGGATATGCTCCCAAAACACATCACTGGGGATGGCTTCTCTCTTGGATCCTATCTTCGCCAGATCGTCAGCTGCTTGATTTTTCAGTCGGGGTATGTGGTGGAGCTCTAACCCTTCGAACTTCTTTTCGAGCTTCCTCACTGCATTGCAGTATCCAGTCATGGCTGGGCTTCTAATGTCCCACTCCTTCATCACTTGATTGACCACCAAATCTGAATCGCCATAGACCATAAGGCGACGGACGCCGAGTGAAATGGCCATGCGTAATCCATACAAGAGTGCTTCATATTCTGCTTCATTGTTGGAGGAATCAAAGTGGATCTGGAGCACATATCTGAGCTTGTCTCCTCGGGGGGAAACCAAAACAACCCCAGCACCAGAACCATTTAACATCTTAGAGCCATCAAAGAACATGGTCCAATGCTCCGAGTGGACTTGAGTCGGCTGTTGTTGCTCAATCCACTCGGCAAGAAAATATGCTATAGCCTGGGACTTAATGGCTTTCTTTGCCTCGAATTTGATATCAAGGGGAAGGAGTTCAATCGCCCATTTAGCCACTCGACCAGTTACATCTCTGTTGTGCAGAATTTTCTGACAATGGTGCGTCGCTGACGACTGTAATGTCATGATCAGAGAAATAATGAGCAACCTTCTTCATGGTCATGTAGATCCCATATACGAGCTTCTGATAATGAGGATATCTTTGCTTCAATGGGGTCAAAACTTCAGAGAGATAATACACTGGGCGCTGAACTTTGAAGGCTTTCCCTTCTTCTTCCCGCTCGACCGTAAGTACTGTACTGACGACTTGTCCTGTGGCTGCAATATAAAGCAACATAGGCTCTTTGTTGATTGGAGCAGCAAGCACCGGCTGGGTGGAGAGCAGAGTTTTTAACTCGGCAAACGCTGCATCAGCTTCTGGAGTCCACTCGAACTTGTCTGCCTTCTTCATCAGTCGGTAAAGGGGTAGCGCCTTTTCACCGAGGCGAGAGATGAATCGACTTAACGCGGCCAAGCATCCAGTAAGCTTCTGGACGTCGTGCACACGCACAGGGCATTTCATTCGGAGTATGGTGCCAACTTTTTCTGGGTTAGCATCGATTTCTCATTCGGAAACGAGAAAACCGAGTAACTTTCCGCCAGGTACTCCGAATGTGCACTTTGATGGATTGAGCTTGATATCATACCTCCTGAGATTGGCAAATGTTTCAGCTAAGTCAGTCAACAGGTCGGAACCCTTTCGTGACTTGACCACGATATCATCCATGTACGCTTCCACATTCCGACTGATTTGAGTGAGCAAGCACTTTTGAATCATTCTCATGAACGTGGCTCCGGCATTCTTGAGGCCGAATGGCATGGTGATATAGCAGAAGCACCCGAATGGAGTGATGAAAGCTGTTTTGATTTCGTCGGGCCCATACAGACGGATCTGATGATACCCGGAATAAGCGTCTAGAAAAGACAATCTCTTGCACCCTGCGGTCGAGTCGACAATTTGGTCGATGCGAGGGAGAGGAAAATGATCTTTCGGGCAGGCCCGATTGATATGTTTGAAATCAATGCACATACGAAGTGAATTGTCCTTCTTGGGAACCATGACGACATTGGCGAGCCACTCGGAGTGGTATATCTCTCGGATGAACTCTGTTGCAAGGAGTCGAGCCACCTCCTCGCCAATGGCTTTTTTCTTCTGAACGGCGGACCGTCGAAGATGTTCTTTAACAGGTTTTGCTTTTGAATCGACTCTAAGGCGATGCTCAGCCAGCTCCCTGGGAACACCCGGCATGTCACCTGGCTTCCATGCAAAGATGTCCCAGTTCTCACGGAGGAACTGGATGAGCGCTTCTTCCTATTTAGAGTCGAGTGTTGTGGAAATATGGGTCGGAGCTGCATTGGGGTTAGTCGGGTGGATATGAACTGGCTTCGTCTCACCGGACGACTGAAATGCTGACTCTGTGGCGGGCTTCTTGGCCCGTAGTAAATCACTCGGATCTGCATTCTTCTTGTATTCCTCTAGCTCTACCACTGTTATCTGGTTATCCGCAATCTTTGAGCCTTTCCGGAAACACTCTTCCTCTTTCTTCCGGCTGCCAGTGATGGTGATCACGCCTTTGGGGCCAGGCATCTTTAACTTGAGGTACACATAACATGGTCGAGCCATGAAGCGGGCGTAGGCTGGTCTTCCCAGAATAGCGTGGTAGGCGCTTCGGAAATCCACGACTTCAAATGCCAGCTTCTCTTTGCGGAAATGCTTCGAGTCGCCGAACACTACATCCAGAGCTATTTGGCCGAGTGACTCAGCCTTCTTTCCTGGGATGACTCCATGAAAACTCATGTTGCTGGAACTGAGCCTGGACATCGGAATGCCCATTCCCTTGAGCGTCTCTGCATACAGTATATTCAACCCGCTGCCGCCATCCATCAATACCTTCGTCAGTCGAGTGCCTTCGACGACCAGGTCGACCACCAGCACTTGCCTCCCAGGGGTGGCAATGTGAGTAGGATGGTCAGACTGGTCGAAAGTAATGGGAGTTTGCGACCATCTCAGATAGTTTGGTGTCGCCGGGGCGACCATATTGACCTCACGGTTGATCACTTTCAGTCGACTTTTGCTCTCTACATCAGCAAAAATCATCAGAGTGGAGTTGACATGAGGGTACTCTCCATCACTGTCCTCCTTGTCCTCAGCCTTGTCCGACTCCTTCTCTTTGTCTTTCGGCTGTTTCCCTTGAAACTGCTGGATTAAGAGCCGGCACTGGCGAGTGGTATGCTTTGGGTAGATGAAGTTACCCTCTTCGTCTTTCTTCGTGTGGATATGACACAGTAGATCCATCACGTCATTACCTTCCTTATCTTTTACCTTCTTGGGGTTCCAAGATCCTTTGGGCTTCCCTTTGAATTTGCCCTGAGTCACGGCCAGAGCCTCTCCAGGAGCAGCTGGCTCGGCCTTCCGCTTTTGCTTCCGACTGGAGTTTCCTTTATCCGACTGACTCGGCTTGTACTTGCCGCTCCGGAGTCGGTCCTCTTCTTCGCCGTTGGCGTACTTGGTGGCTATTTCCATCATCCGACTCAGGGTCATATCTCCAGTTCGATCAAACTTCAGGCTCAACTCTCTGTTCTTGACACCATCCTTGAAGGCGCAGACCGCTTGATGGTCCGACACATTCTCTACAGTATGATGCAAAGTGATCCATCTCTGGATGTAATCCCTCAGTGTTTCACTCGACTTTTGTACACAAACTTGCAGCTCAATCAATCCGGCAGGTCGCTTGCAAGTTCCCTCAAACGTCCTGACGAACACTCGAGAAAGATCTTCCCATGTGTAAATGCTGCTAGGAGCTAACTGATTCAACCACGCCCTGGCCGAAACCTCTAGCATAAGCGGTAAATGTTTCATGGCCACCTCATCATTATCGCCACCAATCTGAACAGCCACTCGGTAGTCTTCGAGCCAAGTTTCAGGCTTAGACTCTCCGGTGAACTTACTCACCCCAGTAGCCAACCTGAAGTTGGGGGGTATCACTGCGGCTCTGATTGCTCTGATGCAGCATTCTGGACCTGAAACATGGACTCGGCTGCTTGTGGGCACATCTCTGTCATGACCACCTCTATGAGCTCTATTCCGGTCGACCAAACCTTGCACGATGATGGACCTCGCGTCAAAGCCTGGCTCTCTGGGGTCGACTGGAGCTCTCCGCCCAACACTGAGCTGGCGTCTGTCATCTTGCTGCCGATGGGCGTTAGACCCACTTCTCGGAGGAGGAGTGGGCACTCGACGCCTATCATCACGATCAAATCGATCATCATAGTGGTCCTGCTGGCCTTCACATCCCATGCGCCTCGGACGCGACCTGGGACTGTGAGCCGACTGAACAGTATTCGCAGCGACGGATCGACTGTGAATCCTGTTGCGCGACTGTGACACAGCTGAATTCTGATCTCCTGCCGCCCGGAGCAAATCTCTGATCTGCATCAAGCCTCTTCCAGCCTCTGACTAAGAGGGCTGAATTGACTCCGCTATGCGGGCTGCAGCTGCCAAATTCTGAATTGTTCGATATACCTGAGTCGGTTGCGGAAAGAGCTAACGTCGGTTGGAGTTGGTCGCTCGTTGACGCGCACGCTCGTCGAGTGCTCGCTGGAGGTTCTCCAGTCGAGTGCGTTCAGCCAGGTTGGCTAAACGCGCCTCTTCCAGGGCACGAGCCTCAAGAGTTTCTCCTGCAATGGGAGTATGCAGGGCATCCATGTTCCGGCGGCGAAGTTCTTCCCTCTGCTGAGAAGTGAGCGGCTCGGGCTGATACTCTTCATGGGCTTGAGCGGGGTCGTCCTCGTTGTCCATCCCGTCGTCGCGGGGGAAACCGGGAGGACTACGAGGCCCGTTGACCATCAGGACCTCCGCCGCTGGATCACTGCTATCGCACTTGGATGCAGTCTCTACGGAGCCAGTCGAACAGGCCGTAGAGAGATTCGTCGGCTCAATTTCCGCGACTTGGGTGGTGGCCGATTGGCGAGCCACTGCGTGTCTCACCCATCGCTGGAGCCTTGACCGACCGGAGCGCTTGCGCTGGCGGGAGACAGGGAGGGAGGACGGCGCAGGAGTCGACCGGTATGGGGTTGACGGCTGCCGCAGCAGGATGCCGCGGACACACGCCCGAAAGTGCGTCGCCCCGCGGACGGGGAGTGCGCCGATGTCGAGTGGTGCCTCCTGGAGCCAAGCGGAGTCGTCGGCGATGAAAGCGAGCGCACCGAGACGGATCTCGCGGCCCTCGACCAGAGCTCCGTCGGAAACCATGATGAAGGCGATCAGACAAATTGCAACTTCTCCAAAAAAGTCGCTAAGACACCTGCCCCACGGTGGGTGCCAACTGTCGTGGTTCTAAGTCTGACAGTAGAATGGGGGGTAGGTATGGAGAGGCAAGATCCTAGCTATGGAGTAGTTGTACACACGAGTGTTTAACGAGTTCAGGCCCTTCTCTGAGGAAGTAATAGCCCTACGTCTCGGAGCCCAGAGGCGGTCGACTGGTTTATGTGTTTAAGGATTACAGGGGTGCGAACCCTTCTACCAGTGGAGGGGGGTGGCTTATAAAGAGGACGCCAGGACCCCAGCCAACCCACGTAGCAGAGGATTAAAGTACATTAAGGTCGGGCGTTACTGGTAACGCCCTACTTAAAGTGTCATCATGACCATTAAGACTACTTAATTACAGACCGTTTGGATACAGAGTAGATCCTGAACTCCTGATGGTCGAGTGAGTCTGCATGGTCGAGTGTCTTTAGGTTCGTCGAGTGTCTTCTAGCCGGTCGAGCGGTGTCTCTCTTGGTCGAGTGGAACCTCTCCTGGTCGACTGGAAGGTAGCTTCGTCTAAAGATGTCCTTGGGCATGGTATCCTAGATAGGTCCATGACCCTACCCTAGGTACATAACATCATCAATACCCATATCCAGAGATGGGCCGAAGCCTTTGGAGCCGTGCCGGATAATCGACTTCGAAATGATTTCTACCGGATCCAACAGGAAATTGCGTCCATCATCATCAAAGATGTCCTTGAAGAGAATGGGATGTTCTACGTCGGCCCAATATCGCGAGCTGACGTCCGAACCCGCATTGCCCTACAGCGTCAGGACATGACGCCTTTCACTAAGCTTGGGTCTGTCCTCCCGGATATGGACAGATTGGAAGAGTGCACTGCTTAAAAACAATGTGTCTGTTTAGTTACTTGTTACTTTCTGTACGACGAAACTTCAAATCTCTCAGTACGACGAAACTATTAGATGTATGGTGCCGCGCTCTAGTTAATTACTTTCGGTACGATAAAATTTGTTAACTATGTTTACTATATATGTTGCTTCTATTTCATAACTGTTTTGTTGAATTCGCTTCATGGTATATATATGTGCATCTCTGACAGGTATATAGATCAACGATGGCGAGGAAGTGGTATGCCGTGTATGTAGGGCATGTTTCGGGTGTGTATGATGAGTGGCCAGAGTGTCAGGCCCAAGTCTCTGGCTTCTCCGGCGGAAGCCAGAAAAGGTTTGATAGCAGAGCGGAAGCCGAAGCTAGTTACTTGAGATTCATAGCACAACAGGGGATTCAAAACCAGTGCCGCTGCAAAAACTACTACATACTACCGCTTTTGATCATCGTGATCGCTCTTATCGTGTATGTCTTAGTTTAGGTAGATGATGAAACATGTGTCTACGGTGACAATGTAAGAGACATGTCATCATTATAACTTGTATCACTATTTCGAGATGATGATGAGATCGACATCATTTGTTTTGAGACTATGTTGATATGATGAGACTATGTTGTACCACTTCGATGATGATGATGAGACATTCCTTTTTCATATAGTTTCAGTGTATGTGTATCTTGTAACTATATAAAACCTGTAAAAATACGAATACAGCAACATAAAAAAATACTAGCAATAGCGTGGGGTATTGGAGTAGTAGCAGCGCTGCTTACCAGTAGCGTTTTTTTGAAGGGCCACGCTACTAGTATTAGCAGTAGCGATGGACAGAGGCGCGCTACTGCTAGATACAGATAGCAGTAGCGCTGGTTCAAACAAACGCTACTGCTAAAAAATAAATGTAGCGTCGTAGCAGTAGCGCGCCTGCCAGCGCTACTAATAGGCAAAAAACCAGCGCTACTGGTAAGGGTTTTCCTAGTAGTGGGTGGGGGGAGGGGGCAAGAGTTGTCTGATAGGTGCTGTTGGATTTTTGTGGCTATGTCAAACTTCAGCTGTAGCCATCAAGCTCTGGACCCAGCAACAATGGCGCCCTTGGGGCGAGAAGGGTCCAGATGCGTGGGGTAGGTATGATGCTACCTGAGGTTAGCGTAGGCTGGACGCGGGTGGGGTTTGGGCAGTGGCGCCCAGCTGCGTTGATTTGGTCCTTAATTTGGTGGGGACAGAATCTTTTTTGTTTGCGAGGCGGACGCGAGTGCGATTTTCATTCACTCACGTACGACAGCTCGCATGAGTGTTTTCCTTTTAAGGGGGTGTACCGCGATCAACAATCTGGCACCCGGGTGCCAGCGAGTCGCGTCCCTTTTTTCTTCTTAAAAAAAAAACTCAGTTCACATTTCCATGGCTCATCCATCCATCCCGCCACGTTCTCGTCGTTGCCTCACAAAGCTGTCCCCGATCACACGCGCTAACCCTAAATAAAACCGCCACGCCGACGCCGACAGACGCCCACGTCCGTAGAGGCACGCACATCGCATCGGTCGTCTCCCTCCTCTCCGGCCGGCTCCCGGCCCATTTATACCGCCTTCGCCGGCCATTCCCACAAGTCGTAGCACTCGCACCGCATTCTAGCAGGTACGCCAACGACGACTTTGCAATGCCGAGGACGCGGGCGCTGTGCTGCCTCATGCCGTCGAAGCCCTCCGGCGACGCCCGCCGCCGCAGCAGCGCGGCGTGCATTTGCTGCATCGGCGCCCATCACCGCCCATCCGGGGGCAGCGGCCTCGCCCCCGTCGACGCGGACAACAGCAGCGTGCGCACGCCGCTCACCAGCTGCTGCGGCACCGGGGACGCCGTCCGCACGCCGCGCACCCCCAAGACGCCCTCCGCGAGGCGCCTCTGCGGCGTCCGCTCCCGCACCCCGCGCCGCGCGCAGCAGGTCCGCCGCTTCACTCCGGCACCAGCGCCGGCGCCCGCGGAACCCGCTGTTCTAGCGCGAGCGGCGGCGCCTGCTGCTCCCGCGAGGACTCCCGTGGCAGCTGCTGCATCGGCTGGAGCGGCGCTGGCTGTTCCTCCGGTGAAGACTCCCGTGTCAGCTGCTGCGTCGGCTGGAGCGCCGCTAGTTGCTCCTCCTCCTCCTGCGAGGACTCCTGTGGCAGCTGCTCCGTCGGCTGGAGCGGCGCTGGTTGCTCCTCCTCCCGCGAGGACTCCCGTGGCGGCTGCTGCTTCGGCTGGAGCGGCGCTGGCTCCTCCTCCCGCGCGGACGCCGGGAACCCCTTCGACGCCGATCGGGCGGACGCAGCGCGTGTGCTGCGTGACCACCACCGCGCCCGCGCAGGCCGGCAACGCCAAGTCCAAGTCGGGCACCGCGCGGCGCCGCTGGCTCAGCTCCGCCAGCAAGACGGTGGCGCAGACGCGCGGCGGGGTCTCGGGCGCCATTCGCGACAGCACCACCAACCCGCGCAGCAACGGCGACATCGCCAAGGCGGTCCACAGAGCGGCGCCGCTCGCGAAGGCCGTGGAGCCGGCGCCGGCGAACGAGGACGAGTCGGTCTGCTCCAACGAGGAGTACGCGCTGCTGTGCCGTGAGGGCTTCTCTCGGGAGGACGTTGCCGCCGTCACCATCCAGGCCTACTTCCGCGCCCACCTGGTGCGTGCTCACCATGCCAGATCGCTACTTCCACGCCTGATTGATTTGCATGTCTAAATCTAAACTGCGTTTTGGTTTTGCAGGCGCGGCGGGCGTTCAAGGCGCTGAGGAGCCTGGTGAGGCTGCAGGCGGTGGCGCGGGGCGCGTACGTGCGGCGGCAGGCGGAGGTGGCGGTGCACTGCATGCAGGCCATGGCGCGGCTGCAGGCGCGCGTGCGCTCCAGGCAGACGCTCGCCAAGCCCAAGGACAACGACGACAAGCTCCTCCTGCTGCAGAACTGATCGATCAACATGCAGCAGAAAATAAATCTGGAAACTGATCTGGGGTTCTCGAGCGAGTCGAGTTTAAATTGGTTCGCATGATGATGTGTTGTTCAAACCTGCCTGGGTTTGTACATCTGCGATTGTTTTAAATTTGGTGGTCTCCTTATTTATGTCGTTTTTGGGGAGTGTCGTCACCACAGAAATTTGTAACTCCTGCATTTTGAAACATACCGTTTCTGTTTTCAGTTTTGCCAATATTCAGTTAGTCCGAAATTATCGGTCGCCTACCGTTGCAGTACTTAAAAGAGATGGAGAAGGACGACGATCATAATCCACTCGGTGATGTCGACCATGGCAAACTTACTAAGAAAAACGGACAGGAAAATTGATAGGAATTTAATCTTTTAAGTCTATATAATTCATGTTTTTTTTGAGGATCAACATCGCTTTATTATTTAGATCACCTGTAGGATAGACTCCGGTGGTATATACCACCAAACATTACAGACCTCATCACCTAAGCTAATTTTAGCTAATTTATCAGCGACTCCATTTGCTTCTCTCCTCGTCCAAAAAACCTTCGCATGTGGAAACTGGGTTAGCAACTGCTTGATTTCCTCAATACAAGGCCCCAAACTTGATAGATCTTGGTCATGTTTGTTGATCGCCGCAACCACACCCAGATTGTCCAGCTCGACATGAAGATTTTGCGCATTTGCTTCGCGAGCTAGTTGGATGCCTCGTCGACATGCCACCACCTCCGCCTGCTCAGCGCTCGACGCATGATCGACAAAAAGTCCTGCGGCAGCCACAAAACCCCCGTTATGATCTCTGAGGACCACACCTACTCCTCCCTTTCCACGCCCTTTGGAGAAGGCTCCATCTGCGTTTGCTTTAAACCAGCCCTCCTCCGGCGGTTCCCACCTAGCTCTCGTAATGGGTTTTGCATGAACTTGTTGCCATTCCTCCAACATGCCGTGCAAAAAACTCCCGCCTTGATTCTTCTGTGCTGTAGTTCGTGTCCAACAGCTAAGCCATTGCGGAGCAAACGCCACATATGAATCTTTGCCTTTCCCGAGGCCGAAGTGTCCCACATGGCCATCCAACTCTTATGTTGTTTCACTGAAGATGAAGATCCATGCCCGCCCATTCTTGCTCTTTTCTGAGGAACACGCAGCATATCACCATTGGGGGCCCAAACACGGATGATTATTTGGCGTGGAACTTCACCAAAGACGGACAATTCATAGTTCGCTCGGCGTACTATATAATTCATGTTTGATCAGTATAGAAGCATACTCAACATTCATTTGGCAATGTTTACTGAGGCAGGCATACTTAGAATGACCACCAGAAAAGATGATAGACATTTAATTGTAAGTCCATATTGATGTTTGATCGGTGGTTTGTTGGACTAACAACCAAAAAAAAAACAAGGGAGTGAACGTCACCTTGACTCAGGTTTTGTGGAAACACATACCACAAGCAAGTTCAGACTCGCAACTCTTTGATGTATTAGATATGGTTCATCAACTTCTCATCACATGAATAGAGTTAATCGACTAACAAAAAATGGCATGTGAATCCTCAATATGTATTTCAAAGGGAGAAATTATTATTTATATTTGCTTACTA
The DNA here is from genome assembly GCF_002162155.2 of Triticum dicoccoides. Lineage (NCBI taxonomy): Eukaryota > Viridiplantae > Streptophyta > Magnoliopsida > Poales > Poaceae > Triticum > Triticum dicoccoides. The sequence continues at coordinate 632,266,057 of NC_041387.1, forward strand.
AATGGGAAAAATATAAGTAAAGATACAAGCATTCAAATAATACACCACGACTTCCATGGTAGCACATAACCAACTATGGTTGGTGTTTGGACCTTAATACTAAATGAAGTAAATAGCATATACATGCAACAAATGGACTTGTTATGCTATTTTCATTTTACTTCTTCAGCCAAAATGCCATCTCCATTGTGAACTTCTCCATTGCTGGTTTTGGAAGTAGGATTGATACCACGGTTGAGTCTTCACCATCTTTATTCTTACACTTGGTATGATAGCTTATCAGCTTTGAAGTGAAATCTCCAGCATGTGGTGTGCCAGCAGCAACCAGCTCGGCTTTCCCAAATTGCAGTGCATTGCCTCCAACCCATTTTGTGTCGCTAACCTCATATGTTCTATCCATACCAAATGGTGACCTCTCTCGCCATAATGCCATCAAATCCACCATTGACTTCATGCGATCCTTTGTGGTGTCCAACTTGACTTGACGCATGAGCTCAAGTATATGTCCAAGCGGCTTTGCAGCCAACTCCTCGACAGTGACCTCAACCATAGGAGAGAAATGTGCATTTCCATAGTAACCACGTGGGACGGCGCTTTCACCATTAATGCTTCTCCCACGTGTGTTTAATGTAAACATGACCCGGACTTTTTGAGTAGATTCATAGCCCAGTGCCAATGTGCGGCACCGCCACATGACAGACGTAATCAACTCAAATGTTGTAGTAGATTTGGAGAGGTGTTCTGGGACGTGGCTTCTCAAAATTTCTATCTCATTTGGCCCAAAGAATAAATATTGCACTTCCATGCATTCCGGCGGAGTTGATAGCATTACGTCGTCTTCTGTGCACTCTAACCCATGGAGAAATGGTTTATATGCCGGGTAAACATGTGCAATGGATGGTGGCATGCGTGCTGTGAAGATATCTCTTTTCCACACGGGCAAAGTGGTTGGGATAAGTTCACCACATCCAAAATCGGCTATAGTTTTGATAAATTGAAGAATACCAAAACCATCAGCAATGCAATGACACATGTGAAGCCCAATAACAAATCCTCCACATTTTAGTTGTGTCACCTGCATAACACATTATTATGGTTAGGTTATAAATGATGACATGCTACTTAGCAAAATTTATGGAATTCAAACGAGCAATGAAAATAACTGATATGACTAGTATGCGTGGGTATGCATACACTTTTTTTTATATTCATATTAATACACTCAGTTGTATCTGATGACATCATATTCAAGCGTCAACAAAAACTTAATTTAGGCTAGTAATAAGTAATAATTCAACTAGAATGAATATTTGGAGTACATTAAATAATTTTGGTTCTAATTCAATTTACTGAGAAAACATAAAACCGACAGATGGAATTTGGTAACATTTGATGGACAAAACTTTAGTAATATAACAACTATTCTTTCACCATGAAAATTGAACGCTGACAATTTCATTATGTGATGCAACCCTCTTTTCTCCATTTCTTTTTTATTTTGCTCCAATATTGATATCAACCCCGCAAAAGGTAGAAGAATTTCGATATTGATAAGGTGCTCAAACCATCATTCATAGTAATAAATACACTGTGTAACCCGCAAAAAAAAACACTATGTATGTATTCCATTCGTTTTTATTTACTCCGCATATTAGGTTTGGTCAAAGTTAAGCTTTATAAATTTTGACAAAGTTTATAGACAAAAATATTAACATATACAATAACAAATCATACCATTAGATTTATTATTGAATGTACTTCCACTTCATATAGATTTATTATGGTAAATATTTCTATTCTTTTCTATAAACTTGGTTAAATTTTAGTAAGTTTGACTTCAGTCAACACTAATATGCGGAGTAAATAAACACGAAGGGAGTAGAAAATAAACATACCACCACCCATAATCCACATAATGAAATACTACGACTAATTAGGAAAGATGATATTACCTGCAGGAAGAGCAAAGGCTTGCCAATGACATCCCTCGTGTCGCCGCAGTCTCCCAGGAACTCCTCGACGCACGGGTACGGCGGCACCAGCGGCTGGCCGAGGTCCTCGAGCCGCACGTCGGCGGAGGCCTCCACGAAGGCCACCCCTTCCCCTGTGCAGTCCACCGCCAGCCTGTTCCCGCCGGGGAGCTTCCGCAGGCGGCCGGCCATCGGGTAGTAGTACACCAGGGCGGCCGCCACGGCCGCCTTGATGCCCCGGGCCACCTTGCCCGGCCTGGGCGCCTCGCCCGGCGGGGCGCGGAAGAAGCCGACGATGGACTCGTAGAACCGCAGCGTCCACTGGTCGTCGAGGTCGGAGAGCGCCTTGGTCTCGGTCGGCGTCGGCCTCGCCGGGCGCACCAGCTCCGGCTCGCCCCGGCGCGCCGTGAATGTCACCATGGTGGCAGGAGGTTCGATCGTGCGTGCTTGTGCGTGTGAGAGTGGTGCTTGGCAGTGGGATCGATGGCTTGCTTGCTTGCTCGTTGCGGTGGGTTGCGGTGAGCTGTGTACGTGCGTGCGTCCATATATAGGCGTGACGATGGCGACTGGTTCAAGGATGGCATGCATGCACGTCTGCATGGATGATGACGGACGGAGGAGTTGGTCAGTGCCGTAACTCATTGAACGGGCTAGTGCTGCGTCAGTTCAACTTTGATCTGCGCCTGTGGAGAGGAGAATCAACACACTCGTGCCGGCAAGGCGAGACCTGCCTGCGTACTGGAGTGGAGTAGTAGTAGTACTCGACAAGGCAAACCGTCAACTTTGATCCGTTCGCTGTGTGTCACCTCGCCTAGCACTAGCAGCTCCTTGCACCGGGCGCGCGGTCTCCCTTGGCTGTCTCTCTCTCTTGCCGTGGGTGGCGGGTGGCGGGTGACGGCACGAGCAAACCAGCTGGCCATAGCGCGGACCAGCCCGGGTGGGTTTCGGGCCGCACTTTGCGAAATGTTGATCTCAAAACTCCAAGCACCGAAATGTAGTGCATATTTCATTTTTCTAAAAATCAAATGATCCTACCTTTGACCACGTTTAAAGAAAAGGAATACCAACATTCACAACACAAAAGATTCAGCATGAAGTATACGTTTACATTTTTTTACCACATTTAAAGAAAAGAATATCAATATTCACAACACAAAGGATTTAGCATCAAGTATACATTTACATTTTTTACTCATCCTCCCTCCATTCCTAAATATGTGCCTTTTAAGAGATTTCAATGTGAACTACAGACATGATTTCAAATATTTAGGAACGGAGGGAGTAGTATCTTAAATATTGATAGTTTATTATAGAAACTTGATCAAAACAATAAAGTATTTAGTATTAAATATATTTATTTTGAAGATAAAACAATACAGATTTTTTTTTGTCTAAAACACTCATTTCGTTTTTCAGACTAGGATTCATATGGAAAAGTGAGGCCCGAGCCTGGACAGAGGCAGTGATGTCCAGCGGCGGTGCTAGGACTCCAAGCCCGTGCTGCCAGACTTTGGAGTATGTGGGGTCAGAGGAGCTAATAAAAAGCTGCGGGGTCAACTTCGCCAAGCCACTGGTGATGTCAGGTCAGGCAACTCAGGGCATCTCCAGCCGTTGGCCCTCCCAGGACGCATACAAATCGTCCCCTGGGGACGAGCCGGCGATACACTCGGCGCTGGGGGCGGTTTTGCGCTCAGTCGTCGCCCCCAGCTCGCCCCTAGGCGTCGAAATTGGCCCACTTTGCAGCCCAATTTTGGCGAATAAACGGCCCATATGGGCGAGAATAGACCCATATTCGGCGTGGTTTCGCCATGTCTCGGCGTTCAATTATCAACACAATTATTCCTTATCACATATTTCATCACAGAAAAATCAAATACTTCAAGAAAATACTACTACAACAAATAGTTCAATACAAATTATATAGTTCAACAAATAAAAACTCGTATTTCATCACGCGGCGTCCCCCTTGAGCCTCCATAGGTGCTCAATCAGATCTTTCTGCAGTTGATGATGCACCTGCGGGTCTCGGATATCCTGACGCATACTGAGATAGGCAGTCCAAGTTGCCGGTAGCTGGTGATCAACTTCGGCTAGAGGACCCTGCCTGTAGTATGGTTCAGTGTCAAACACTGGGTCTTCTTGCTCGCTCTCGATGATCATGTTGTGCAAGATGACACAACAAGTCATGATCTCCCACATTTGATCTTTCGACCAGGTCTGAGCGGGATACCGAACAACAGCGAATCGAGATTAGAGCACACCAAATGCCCGCTCGACATCCTTCCTGCAAGCCTCCTGAAGCTTCGCAAACCAGACGTTCTTGCCTCCTGCCACAGGGTTTGAGATCGTCTTCACAAATGTCGACCATCTCGGATAGATGCCGTCAGCTAGATAGTACCCCTTGTTGTATTGGTGCCCATTGATCTCGAAGTTCACCGGAGGAGAATGGCCCTCAACGAGCTTGGCAAAAATAGGAGAGCACTGCAGCATGTTGAGTCATTGTGAGTTCCTGGCATTACCAAAGAAGGAGTGCCAAATCCAGAGGTCATGTGTGGCTACCGCCTCAAGCACCACACTGCAACCGCCTTTGGCGCCTTTGTACATCCCTTGCCAACCAAATGGGCAGTTCTTCCATTTCCAATGCATGCAGTCGATGCTTCCAAGCATCCCAGGAAATCCTCTTGCTGCATTCTGGGCTAGGATCCGAGCAGTGTCTTCCGCATTGGGTGTTCTCAAGTATTGTGGCCCAAACACTGCCACCACTGCCCGACAGAACTTGTAGAAACACCCTATGCTGGTAGACTCGGCCATGCGCCCATAGTCGTCGAGTGAATCACTGGGAGCTCCATATGCAAGCATCCTCATCGCTGTCGTGCACTTCTGGATGGAGGTGAATCCAAGAGCGCCAGTGCAATCCATCTTGCACTTGAAGTAGTTGTCGAACTCCCGCATGGAATTCACAATCCTGAGGAAGAGCTTTCGGCTCATCCGATAACGGCGCCGAAATGTTCTCTCGCCATGAAGTGGAGCATCGACGAAGTAGTCGGAGTAGAGCATGCAGTAGCCTTGCAGACGATGCCGGTTCTTTGCTTTCACCCGCCTCGGCGCCGAGCCACCTCGACGCGGCTTTTCATTGCTTGCCAGCAGTTGGGCGAGGCGAGCACCATCAGATGCTCTTCTTCCTGGACGTCGGCCGCGGCTTCCTCCTCCAGCAGCGTGGCGAGCTCTTCCTCCTCATCCGAGTCCATCGCCGAGACAGTCAAAACGTCGAAGACCTTGCGCTCGGTGGGCGTGTACCCACCGTTAAACCGCGCCTCCACGGCCGGAAACGGCGGCCGGAAACGCCCAGCTGCTGCGGGAGGGGCTGTCGCGGCGAAGCGCTGCTATTTTCCGGCGGGGAATGGCTATCTAGCGGAGTAGGCCGGCGGCCATCGCCGGGATATAGCTAGTGGTGGCCGAGGGCGCGGGGGGTGCGAGGCGAGTCGGGGGAAGAGAACCTTGACTTTTCCCCTGTTGGTGTGGGCCAGACGTGTTTTTCCCTAGCGCCGGAGCCCCCAACGGCTCCCCAGCGCGCCGGGTTCGGCCTGTGACCGCCGGGCGGAAAAAAGGTCCGAACCGGCATTTTCGGCGTCCTGGGGGCGCGACTGGGCCGTTTTTTTGGCGCCGGCGCCGAAAAAGTGGCCTGGGGGGGGGGGGGCTGTTGGGGGCGCGGCTGGAGATGCCCTCATATGCCCTGGATAATAAAGCACGAGGAGCGGCAGTATGCCTGGACTTTTTTTCTGTGAGTGTTTGGACTTATTCATAAAATTAAGAGTAAATTTCACATATAATTTTGTGAATTAGCAAGAGTGGGCTCATCTCGTGACAATACGTACATGGTAAGGCGTGAATGACATGATGTCTAATTTCGGATATATGGCTCCATGGTACACACAACCAGCTTTCGTCTTTGTTCAAACTCAAGACACTAAATAACTAATGCCTAACTTCTTATTTTGAAAAGAGATGTTGGCATGTTGCTATTGTGATCAAGTTTAGAAATGATGCAAGCTTGCAACCAGTGGTGGAGTCAAGAATCGAAGATTGAAGGAGGAAGGGAAATGAGTCAAACTTTTCATAACATGGGCCATATTGTAGTAATAAATCTGTTAAAAAATACTAATAAATGTTTTTTTCAAGATATGAGAGATTAGGTGCATAAAACAAGCACATATGTGCAAAATGTGGGATCATGGAGGAAGCCATGGCTCGTTCTAGTTCCCTGCCTCTGCCCTCGGTAACAACATGTTCGTTACCCATCGACTATTGTCAGATCTACGCTTACATCTTAGTCCAACCGACTAACAACACAACCGACTTTGTGATATCTCCGTCGGCTTAAAATAATAACCTTTGATTGTATGCCACAACCACAATCGCCATGAGAGTATGGGCTACATATGGGGAGTGTGTGTGCTCACCATC